>NC_088653.1:11255691-11260691 GCF_964019385.1 Sycon ciliatum
GTCATCTGGTATGGATGGGAATCCTGCAGCTGGAGAGACTGACGGGTAGGTCTTGTCTCGGGGGCACGGTGAGTGGCTGGTTTAGGCAGCATCTGCTTCAGAGGGCTGGATGCATCTAGATAGCAGAGCTTGTAGGTATAGGCAAGTGCAGCTACCAGGCGACGGAGTGCCAGGCTAGGGAGCCAAGTACCTGCTCCGATGATGTGGAGGCCCTTCGCTGGATCTGGTCCAGCTTCTTAAAATGGGACGAGGGTGAGCCCATCCACACTAAGGGGCAATACTCGAGTGTGGGTCGCACAAAGCCGTTGTAGACGCGTTGGCGGCTCTCGGCGTCCAGAATGGGAGACGCTCGCTTCAGGAAGCCAATCCGCTGGTTAGCACGGGAAGCTAGGGAGCGGAGGTCAGGGTGTCGTCAAAGGTGACTCCCAGGAGTTTCAGCCGACTCTCTTCACTGACCGGTGTGCCGTCAAATGTTGCTCGAGGGAGCTCCCAGGGCTGGCGATGGTGGCCTATAGACATAGCCTGCGTCTTGGAGGGCTCAAATTTGATCCTCCACTTACGTCCCCAACGGGAAAACGCATCAATGCCCTGCTGGAGGAGCTCGGAGCCACAGTCAATGTCAGCTCTTGATGTGAGGCAGTGGAAGAGAGTGGTGTCGTCAGCGTAGGCGGCTAGCTCCATACCTGGTGGGAGGTGGTCCTCGCCATCATTGGTGTAGAGGATGAACAGGGTGGACCAAGGATACTGCCCTGCGGCACGCCAGCTTTGGTCGGGTACGGACTGGAAAGTTCACCTCCAACTGCAACCCTCAAGTGACGATCAGTCAGGTAATCCCTCAGCCAAGCGAGAAGTGGACCAGTTACACCATGGCATTGTGCCTTGTGCAAAACGCCTACATGAGAGACGCGGTCGAATGCGCCAGCCACATCAACTGCAATGACTCGAACCACACCACCTCTGGCTGCAACGCGACTCCATTGGTAGTTGAGTAGCGTGAGTATGTCCTGGGTGCCGAGTTGGCTGCGGAAGCCATACTGACTTTTCGATAAGATGTTGTGTGCCTCCAGGAACTGTCGGATTGAGTGGTTAATAATGGCCTCCATGACTTTCGACAGAATAGAGAGGAGGGAGATCGGGCGGTAGTTCTTAACATCAGACTTGGATTTTTTCTTGTGCACCGGCACAACCATTGCCGTCTTCCACATTGTAGGTTGCCGACCTTGGTGGAAGGCCTGCGAAAAGAGCCGCGACACTGGTGCAGCCAGCTCTTTGCTGCATTGCCGGAGTACACGCCCGGGGATGCCATCTGGACCCGTGGCTTTGGCGGGGTGGAGTTGCCTCAGCTTCCGCTCAACCGTGCTTGGCCGAAAGTGGACATTGCGGAGTTGGGCTTGAGATCGGGGGCGGACTGGAGGGAGGCTGTTGGCTTGCAAGTCGTTGTCACCAAGACTGCACTTTGCGGAGAATTACTGCCCAAATGCTTCGGCCTTTTCGCTGCAGGTGGTGTGCTCAGTTCCGTTCGACGCACGCAGAACAGGTATGTCTGCAGAGCGGTGTCCTTGCCCACCTGCTCGCTTGACGGTTGTCCACCATTGTCGGCTGGAAAGGGCACCTTCTCTTATCTTTCGGCGGATACTGGTAGTGTGCGCTTGCTTGGCTCTGTGCAGACAGTTTGTTGCTTCACCTGTTGCCATAGAGTAGGCCAGCCGCAGGTGTGCATTGTTGGGCGAAGATCGGTGATGTCGCCAGGCACGTTGCTTCCTGTCAACAGCTTCCTGGCACTCAGGTGACCACCAGGCTGGGTCTCCCTGGCGTAGCTTCAGGGTTTTGGATGGGATGAATATCTGCATGCCCTCCTTGATCTTCTGTTCGAGTTTCACACAAGAGACGTCAATGCTGTTGTCATCAGTCAACACCCAGTTTGTGGACCGAAAGAAAGCCCGTAGCCGAGGCCAGTCAGCATGCTGGTAGCGCCACACGGTTCGCTTACTGGGACGGTCACAGGAGGGGGCAACTTCAAAGTCAGTTACCACAACTGCGTGGTCAGATTTCCCTAGAGGTGGATGGAGAGTTGAGATGACGCTTCCAGGGATATCTGACATTATGAGGTCGAGGATATTATTGCCACGTGTTGGCTCATGGACATGCTGATCGAGGCAATGGTGGTAACACAGATCTTCAGCAGCTTCACCAGCAGGGGAAGTTCTACTGCTGCCTAGCCATTCCCGGTTGTGAACATTTAGGTCACCTGCAACGATGATATTCTGGCAGCATTGCCTAGCTTCATCTATGCCAGAGCTGATGCTGTTTAGGGCAGAGATGTCTCCATAAGCGGATGAACCTGAGCGATACACAGCACATACTCCAATGGATGGGCCAGCTGCTGTCTTGAGGCGAACCCACAGGATTTCATTTCCACCAGTATCAATACATTCTAGTTCTGTGAAAGCCAGGTCGGCCCGAATCCAGATAGCAACACCGCCCCCCTGGGCCGTACGGTCCCTTCGAACTGGTGGGAAGTATCCAGGGAATGTGAGGTCAGCAGGCGTGGCCTTGTCCTCCGTGATTTTTGTCTCCGTGACGATGACAATGTCTGGGTTGTGGGCATTGAGAGAAGCTTGGAACTCCCCAAGTTTTGACAAGATACCGAAAGCATTTGTCAGCATGAGGCGGAGCATTCTAGGTGGTTGCCGTGCACGTGTTGGAGCCATCATTGTGAGGATTGGTTATCCTGCCGGGGTGGCTGCGCACCAGGCTGGGCAGGACGCTTCGCATCATGCGACAGCGAATCAGGTGACCGCTCGGCAGAAGAACGTTTGTGGCTGTGTGGCGTGGTTACAGGTGTGCCGGCAGGGGCAGCGGACAGGCCACGACTCGCGCTCAGGAAGTCATTTATCGTGGCGGCAATCCCAAGTTGCTCTTGCTCTTGATCATGCTGCTGTGCTTCCAGCTGGTTGGTGCTACTGTTGCTACTGCTGCTGCGGCGACTGCTGGTGCTGCTGCGGTGACTACTGGTGCTACTGCTGCTGCGGCGACTGCTGGTGCTGCTGCGGTGACTACTGGTGCTGCTGCGGCGACTGCTGGTGCTGCTGCTGGTGCTGTTGTTGTTCTTGTTGTGGCGGCTGCTCTTGCTGCTGCTGGTGCTGTTGGCTGCATTCGCATTTGTGGAGGTGTGGAATCTCCACGGCCTGCAGTAGAGTGGCCTTGGCCAGAAATTGGCGGACGTCACTGTCAGCTTGGAAGTGGCATCAACCGATATCCTGGCTGACACTTGCCCGTTTCCGGCTGTATGTAGGCTGCATTGGTGGGCTTTGACAGGCGTCCCTACGCTTTCCGACCTACGGTGTACAAACTCAGTGAGACTGTCCACTGTGCAGTCGTGGCTCAAGTTGCCCACAAAGAACACAGATCGCTTCTTTCTTGGCGGGCCCGCCGCAACTAATTTCCAACTGTCATCCTTGATGACGGCCATGATAGGGTGGCTCTTCTCGCAGTCTGATTGCACAGGCTCAGGATCGACAAAGCCGGGGTCGTCCGTACGGGTACGGGTTTCGTGCTGTGCAGAGCCAGAGGCCACGTCGATCTGCCCTGACTGTTGTCCAGCATCTGCATTGGCTGGGTCGAGCTGGTTTGCTGCTGCAGCTGGGTCAGGCTGGCCCTGCTGGGGAGGACGGTTACGAGGTTTCGTACGGGTACGAGATTTGTCGCCTTGGACTTGGTGCTGAGTAGATCGTGCAGGGGCCTTGTCGGGAACAACAATGGCGGATTTCTGCAGTGAACAAAATTCCTCACGTAGGGCTAGGAGCTGCGTGGAGAGATCGTCCACATGCTGATGGAGACGGCCCTCACGATCCCTCGACTCGCTGATATGAGACGTCAGGGTCTGCAGCACGCTGAGCAGAGTCTGCTTTATGCCCCGGAGGGAGCAGAGCAGTTTCATCGCAGGCTCTCCTGCGAGCTCGCCCATGGCGAAGAGGTTCTCCCTGATTTTGACTGCTTACACCCCTACACTACGCTACCCTACTACCCTATCCTACCCTACACTGCCACTAATACTACTGTCCTACTTCCAGACCGGCCTGTTGCCGGCTGGGCTGTCAAACACTACGCGGAGCTGAAAAAGGTATCCGAAATCATACACACACGCACGCACGTGCGCGTGCACACACACACACACACACACGCACACACACACGAACAGCCACACACACAAACACACGGAAGTATTACACACACACACACACACACACACACACACACACACACACACACACACACACACACACACACACACACACACACACACACACACACACACACACACACACACACACACACACACACACACACACACACACACACACACACACACACACACACACACACACACACACACACACACACACACACACACACACACACACACACACACACACACACACACACACACACACACACACACACACACACACACACACACACACACACACACACACACACACACACACACACACACACACACACACACACACACACACACACACACACACACACACACACACACACACACACACACACACACACACACACACACACACACACACACACACACACACACACACACACACACACACACACACACACACACACACACACACACACACACACACACACACACACACACACACACACACACACACACACACACACACACACACACACACACACACACACACACACACACACACACACACACACACACACACACACACACACACACACACACACACACACACACACACACACACACACACACACACACACACACACACACACACACACACACACACACACACACACACACACACACACACACACACACACACACACACACACACACACACACACACACACACACACACACACACACACACACACACACACACACACACACACACACACACACACACACACACACACACACACACACACACACACAC
>NC_088653.1:11263191-11315691 GCF_964019385.1 Sycon ciliatum
ACTAAAGTGATTGGGGAAATAATATCAAAATAAACAATTAAACACAAAAGCAATAAAACATTGGTCTTATTGTTTTGACCAGGTGGTGATCAGGGAAATCAGTGGACCAGGGGACAATGCTGCACGAGTGCCACCTGCTGGGTCGCCCGCCACAGCCGGCACCAAACCAGGCAATAACGCGGCACACATGCCATCCACCGGGTCCCCGCAGCATGAACACCATCCACCAGCCCTCGATGCAGATCCGGAGGGCTCTCATAGGTTCCCGTAAGCAGGAGCTGCACGAGTGGTTTGGTCGCTCGGATAGATGCAGCCAGTTCTACCCGAGCGTGGTGCTCTCGAGAACCGGGATAGCCTGACCACCAAATCGCAGGTTAAACACCATCCCTCAGCAGGACCGGCGGCAACAGGCACTCGTTCAGCTTCCTATCGAACTCATTCAACAGCCCAGGCGCGCACGGTGAGCCGCGCAGGTGATAAGCCCAGATCCCAGCCAAGCATTTGGTGAATACAGCAAAAGCAGCGTGCAGTTGGGTCAGTGCCATACCAGAGAGGTCATGACTCATCTAAGGCCTTCTTCCACAGTTCTGGTTCTCTGCAGGATGCAGGCCGATGGAACTGCAACCGGTCACCGAAGTGTGCCATGAGGCGTTGCTTCACCGCGAAGGAATTCTGAACATGACTAGTCAATCCTAGTTCGTCCAGGAATCGACGGTAACGTTTACATACTAGTCTTCAGTCATATCTGTTGCGGAGTTACTATGAGTCAGGACAGTAATTTCAATCCACTCACACAATTTCATGAATGCCTGCGCCTTCACATCGCCATTCTGGGCCAGACCAGAATCCACTGCATCATTAGCAAGACGTTTCAGAGACTTCTTGCTTACGTACAATGAAAAGCAGCTACGGTGATACTTGATCTCATTCGCTATACCATCCTGATTTTCAAGTTAGTTCAATATTCTAGCGTGGCTGCGTGTACGAGCAGCATTGAGCAGACTAAACTTTGCCTCGTATGTGGCGCACTGAGTAAATTTCTCTGCCAAGCGCCTGTTCTGCGCGTCAGGTTTATCATCCTGGCACACCACACACTTGCTCAGATCGTGCCTGTTCCCCTTCGGGTCTGCCTGCCTGATTCGGCTCCAAAACACTCTGGAGCAAGCTTATCTTCAAACGTCAAAGGTTTCGAATTTCTTGACGGACTCTGTACGCAGAAACCCACTACATGTACAGTATCCTAGAATGACTGGGTTCGAGTAAATGTACAATTTCCGTAAGCAGCGGAAGATCGCCATATCTAACAAACGGACAACAGTACAGACTTGCCGATACTTTTATCGTCTTCAGCAGCCACAACTTAGTCGGAAACAGCTCTAAAAAATTTGTGAGCTCCTACTTGCCACGAAACTTCTAAACTATGACTCTTTTTCGAAATGGGACCGCGCACTATAGAGACCCAATGCCAGTCAGAAGATCGCAGATCCTTATGAACGCCTTCTTTGAACTGCCGGAGGCGAGGTAGAGTTAGTGGTGCTGTGATGAGCTCTGGAGGAAGGCGATTCCAATTCTCAACGATGGCGGACGGAAATGATTGCTGTACGCTGTTGCGTGAGTGACGGTTGCAGGGCATGGCAAACAGCAATTCATGGCAAATCCGGCTCTGCTGATTAGTGCGAGGATGCCCTTGCAGCTCTGGTGCAACGGCAGGGATCATTGCTCGCAGTGGTGAGCTGGTTGGGAGGCACTGGAGCTTTTATAAGTACGTGTGAGCAGCAACAGCATGGCGGAGGGCCGGACTTGGAAGCCATGACTCACGAGAGATGATCGTGAGAGCTCGTTACTGAACTGCATCGAGCTGGCGAAGGGTTGTAGTGGCAACCCCCATCCAGACCAACGGGCAGTATTCCATTACTGGTCTGACGAAGCCTTTGTAGACTCGCTCTCTTCCACGAACATCAAGGATGGGGGCAGCTCCGTTCAGGAAGTGTAACCGCTGGTGTGCACGTACGGCTACAGAGCGCAATTGCTGGTGGAAAGACAACTGTGTGTCGAACTGGACTCCTAGGAGCTTGAGCTCTGCTTCCTCAACAATTGGTACTCCATCGAAGGAGATGGCCGTGAGCTGCCGATGTGGCCGATGGTGAGGGCCTGGGATTTGGTGGGCTTAAATGAGATCTTCTAGGCTTTGCCCCAGGCGGGAGGTCATCCACTGCATGCTGCAAAACACGGCCTCTTTCATTCACGACTGCGAGACACTGATACAGCGTGGTGTCGTCCGCATAGACAGCGAGATCTACGCCCTCTCCGAGAGTAGCGTCACTGTCATTCACGTATAACAAGAACAGGGTAAGCCCCATTATACTTCCTTGAGGAACACCAGCGGTAATGGGAAAGACATTAGACTCATGGCCAGATACGACTCCACGGAGAAGCCAAGCTGATAGATAGTCGGTCAACTAAGTTAAAAGGGGGCCCCTGAGCCCATATACAGCAGCCTTTTGAATCACACCTTTGTGGGACACCTTATCAAATGCTCCAGCTATGTCTATTGCAAGAACATGGGCTGAGCCTCCCGAACCGGTAGCTCTACAACATAGATGATGTAGGAGCGTCAGGACATTTGCAGTTCCGAGGCGTCGGCGGAATACATATTGCTTTGCAGACAGAACATTATGGTGATCTAGAAAGTTCATGATTGCGAAGTTCACAATGCCTTCCATTACCTTTGAGATAATGTTGAGTAGGGACTCTGGTCGGTAGTGGCTGATGGGTGAACGGGAGTTCTTCTTGTGAACTGGAACTATTCTGGCCTCTTTCCAATCTGCCGGTTGTCTTCCAATAGAGAAACACGTGGCAAAGAGGCGTGCTAGGGGGGGGGGGGGCAGCAAGCTCGTTTGCACACGTCTTGAGGACACAAGCTGGGATGTCGTCAGGTCCTGTTGCTTTGGGCTCGGGCTACAGCTGGTTCCCTGAAATGCACTTGGTGCAAGGGGGCGGTAGACTTAGGCTCATCCTCGAAATCATCCACAAGAGAGCATTTCCCAGCAAAATACTTCCAAAACGCCTCAGCTTTGCTACTATTGGTGGAGTGTTAATTGCCATCACGATCGATGATAGTAGGGAGGCCAGAGTTGCGTCCATGGCCACTGGCTTGCTTCAGAGTTTTCCACCACTCTTTATCAATTGCACAACCTGCTTGCAGTCGAGCTCGAAGACGCTGACGGTGGATTGAATTTGCAGCAGAAATGCGGAGGCGGTCATTTTTGCAGACTATCTTTTATGTGCTCTGATTTTGCAACACAAGGTTGTGAGCGGTTCCTAAGCTGGCCGGCCTGCATGCACCTGTACTACGTCATACTCACCTTTCGTTCCATCGGCCTGGGTAGCTACTTGCGCGCAACCATGTTTGCCATAGCTACCCATGCCCTTTATATTGCGTTGTTTCCCAGTCGACCTCTCTCTCTTCAATAATCTCGCTCTCTTCAATATTCTCGCTTTCTCACTCTTCATCAATGTAGTTGTTTCGTTCGTCTTGGTCTCTTGTCTCGTCGGAGGAGGAAAAGCAAGTTGGCATATGTACACCGGAAGAGGATGATCCAACAGTAGACTGTGAATTTCATTTAGGAGGACGACCAAGACGACAACGAGACTCAAGCGCATCAAGCGGAACAACACTTAACGGCACATTTTGGCGGATGCGTGCGCTTTATTATCATACTGTTTTTACAAAACACATACATCGTTATTTTGACGGCACAAAGCAGCAAGGCGGCAATGAGACATACGGAATGGCACGGGTGGAGGAAAGGGAGGGGCAGTTTGCTGGCCATAGGATCTCGGCTTCATTGCTACCCAAGTTCGAGGCAAGGGGATCAACGGCCGGTGTTCATAACGGCAGCATCCACACAACGGAGACGGGAAAGGTGTCAGCTATGTATAGATGCCACAGACCTGAGCCTCGTGACAACTCCGGACTTCTGGTCAAGGCCTCAATACTCCCGGCCATGGGAGTACCGAGACCGTCCGAAGCCCCACCGACAACACCCTACCAGCGCTGCGAGAGATGACCCTACACCTGATGGTGCTGACAACGCTTACAGAGACAGTACAGCATCAGCTGGCGCCCCCCCCCCCCCCCATTGATCAGTTCAGCTCCGCCGCTCCGCTGGCTAGTGACCAACGCATTTGGTTTCACCAACAAGCTGGAAGCGTGGCAGCATGCACTGCTCAAAGATAACGTTGACATAGCAGTTATCACAGAAACGAACTTCTCGGCCAAGACTGTAGCCTCTGGGACGATATTTCCAGGATACTCCCTTCCCATCCAACGTGACCGGGATGCATTTGGCGGCGGCATTGCTGTATGGGTGAAGTCCAGCCTCCCTGTGGTGCACCTCGACCAGATTCCCACTGATGACCATGAAGACCTCCGGCTCGCAGTGAGTCTTTCAACGCAACAATCTGTTGTTATCGGTGCCTTGTTTCGGCCTGGATCCTGTGCGGACAACGACACCTGTCTGATTGAGTATCTTGGACCTGCACTATACGTGGCCCGCACTCACGGCACTCACATAGTGCTAGCTGGGGATTTTAATGTCCATCAAGAGACTTGGCTCTGCAGCAGTAAAACAACTGTAGCTGGAGAGGCCTTGGAAGAACTGTGTGCTGAGCCTCAACTCCACCAGCATGTCTTGCAGCCGACTAGGGGTCTGAACACCCTGGACCTCATCCTCTCCAACATACCCGTTTCTATCGACACCACTGCCAAAGCGCCACTTGGTTGCTCTGACCATGGGGTTGTTCTTGCCGTTTTTTATCTCACCCCTGATGCTGAGCAAGCTACCTCCAGGACTGTCTGGCGCTACAATCAGGCAGACTGGGGGCGCTTCTGACTGGTCCACCATTGCGACTGACGACCCTGAAGAGTCCTGCAGGAAGCTAAGTGACGTCATCTCCAGCGGGATGCAGAAATTTATCCCCGCCAAGCAGCTTGTTTCCCGCCCAGCAGGCCCCAAATGGTGGACTCCTGAGTGCACCACAGCATTTAACGGTAAAGACAAGGCATGGAAGGCCTGGAGACGCAATATTGTCAGCGAAGCCCACAAGGCTTGCTTTACAAGCTCAGTAGAAGATGATATCCTCGCGAATGTGCGAGCTCGCACATCCTGGGAACTGAGAGTTCGTCGGAAACTGTCACGCGGAGGCCTGAGAGACAAGCAAGGGTGGTCAGTGCTCAAATTTGCTGCTGACGCCAGTCACGGCTCACCTTTACCATGCCAGGTGGATGATGCTGGTCACCATTTTGATGAGTGCTGCCAAAGTGAAATACCTTGGTCCCTATTTCGACAATAAACGTAGCCTTGGAGATGATGATTTGGGCCCGGGGGGATCTCCCTCATGCTCGTCAACCCAGGGTCACCCCACTTACCCGAATCTACTTCCGCCTGCAAACAGTGAAACGCCTCCTGAACCAGCTCGACGTTGGCAAGGCGTCCAGTCCGGACAACACCCCTGCCCGAGTGCTCAAAGAGTGCTCCTATGAACTTGCATCGCCTCTCACGTCCCTCTTCGCCCTGTGCTTCCATAAGGGTGCTAAGCCAGAGGCCTGGAAGAGTGCTCGAGTTGTGCCAGTGTACAAGAAGGGCAGCCTATCCAACCCTTAGAATTACCGCCCAGTCTCCCTCCTCCTCATCATCTCCAAAGTGATGGAGCGTATTGTGAACTGTCAAATTGTGAAGCACCTTGAAAAACATCATCTCCTGTCAACCAAGCAGTACGGATTTCGCAGACGCCTTGGAACAGCGGACCAACTAGCAGTACTTGGGCATGACTGGTCGCTGGCAGCTGGTTCTGGTGGCTGTGCCCATGTCCTGGCTGTCGACATTGCTGGTGCGTTTGACCGCGTGTCGCACCCTGGCGTCCTACACAGAGCGGCCACTCTCGGTATTGGCGGTGGCCTGCTGCAGTGGCTACGGGACTATCTACGGAATCGCACACTAAGCGCAATCGTCAATGGACAGGAATCTGCTCAATTCCAGATTAAAGCTGGCGTACCCCAAGGCAGAATCCTGGCACCCACCTTATTCTTGATGTATGTCAACGATGCTGAGACCTGTCTTTTCCCATCAACGCGAATGGGTGTGTACGCAGATGACACCACGTTGTACACCATCATACGATCTAGAAATAACTCAATATTGCAGACATGCAAGCTGGCCTGGATCAATTGAGTAGCTGGGGAGAACAATGGCTGGTTCGCTTTGAGCCGACAAAGTCTGCTGCATATTGGCCACCACCGCAACCCCTGGCCACTCCCAGAACTAACAATCAGAGCCCATGATATTCCCAGGGGGACGAGCTGAAGCTCCTGGGAGTGACTTTCGACAGCAAACTCACCTTCAGACGCCATCTTCGCAATGTTTTTCTTCGTGCTGCCGCCCGGCTAGGATTTCTGCGTCGAGCATCAAGTTTCCTTGGTCGTGAAGGACGCTGGACAACGTACAGAGGCTTTGTATGCTCTGTACTCGAATACACACGACTGATATGGATGGGCGCAGCCAACTCTCACCTGCAAAGTCTCGACCGAGCACAGCGGAAGGCTCTTTCTATCATTGGTTCTGACGCCTTGCTGCAGAGGGTAGCTGCCCGCCGCCAAGTGTACGCTCTAACATACATGTACAAGCTAATGTGCCTTCAAGACCGTGTCCGCCATCAACATCAGCTACAAACAGTGTTCATCCTTACGGCCCCCAACTTTCTCGAGCGTTCGTTCCCATAATTAGGGTGTAGTGGATGAATGAAACAGGCTTCCGCAAGAAATGTGTCCGGAACTGATGCCCCAGTTGAAGTCTCTCTTATCCTTCAAGACGAAGGTCCACCGCCACTTGCATCAAAATAATTGGTTCTTGGCTGTGGACTCCCTGTGAGGCTATGTCACCCGTTAACTACGTTCGTGCATCATCTCTTTCTTGTTTCATTTTATTTCATTTCTCTTTGTCGTGGCTCTCTCTCTCTTTATCTTTCTCTTTCTCTTTCTCTCTCTCTCTCTATCCCTCTCTCTCTCTCTCTCTCTCTCTCTCTTTCTCTCTCTTTCTTTCTCTCTCTCTCTCACACACACTCTCACTCTCTCTCACTCTCTCTCTCTCTCTCTCTCTCTCTTTCTCTCTTCATCTCCCTCCCTTCCTAGCTGCATTGCTATCGATGCCAGGTCGTAGAATATGATTCCGAGACCTCTGGTCGGATGAACCTCGCCAACCACATCGGCACATTGCCCCTACTCCCCTTTGTCTTGTTGTCCAGTGTCATTTCAGTAAACTCTTGTCCTCTTTCCCTGATTATTGGAAGGGCTATGTTTGCTAGTAAAAAAAGGAAGAAAGAAAAAGGTGCTCCACAGAAACAACATAAAATTATAATTACATAAATAATGCAGGTGGGGGGGGGGGGGGTACTAAGGGGTAAGTAGGTAAAATATGAGAGAGTCTAGAAGTGAATGGAAGAGGGAACAGAGTTAGAGCATTTTCGTCTTTTGTCTTAAGTTCGTAGCCTGTCCTTTATCCACTCCCAGTGGGTAAAGTGCAGGTGGGCATTGACCTTCTCTTTGAACATCTGCAATGCTTTCCTTGTTCACGGGTTCAGCAGAACACACTGCGGGAGCTGGTTCCAGACCTCCACAACGTGCTGAGGGAAGGATGAAAGTACATCATTCCGTTCTCTGAGGGGAAGAGTGGGGGCCAGCTGAAACTGGTGTGATGAATGCAGTTGTGTGCTATGGCTTGATGTGTTGGTAGCTCAGGATGGAAGACGGGCGAGGGGCATATCTGGGTCAGTTGAACAATGGAGCTTGTACAGAAAGCAGAGTGCTCCAAGCGTTCTGTGAATGCCTAGGCAATGGAGGTTTTTCTTTCTTTTTTCGTTTTTCTACATTGATCACGGCTCTCGGGCATAGACAAACAAATTGCATAGTGGGAGCATAGTGATGGTGAGGCTTTCTGGCTTAAGCCGACCTGAGGTCTCGACGTCATGGGGACATAAAACGCACCAAAAAGAAAGAAGAAGAAAAAATGAAAGAAGTGACAGGTACATGACACTAAATGTTAGGAGGAGAGACAGTACATTAGAAGGAGGGGATAGATGAGACAGAGAGAGTTAGGAGGAGAAGGAGAGAAAAGAAGGAAACACGTTATTGGAATGAGTACATGGAGCGGGATTTGAAAATCATGGGGTGAGGCAGATATGATGCTGATACTCAGAGATGATCATGTGCCCACGATCAGTCGTTGTTCTTCAAACAGCGGTTGGCTGCAACTTTGAAATGTTGCAAGTTCTTGGTGCAACATGGACCAGAGAAGACTCCGGCGGGCAGCTGGTCCCAGACGGGGAAAACTGCGCGAGGTAAGGCTCGACACAGGTTGTTTCGGGAAGGGGCTGGAAGTTCATTTCCCAGTCGGTGTGCGTGGGCGTTACATCTTTGAAACGCACTACGGGTGGAGTGGACTGTTTGGGATTGGGGCTGCTGGGGTGGAAACATTCTCTGTAGAAGGCGATGTGCATCTGGACAATGCATATTGTACAGTAGGCAAAGGTACGGTCCCTCACCGATTAGGCGATGGCCACCCTGTTGGATGGGGCGAGCCAGAGTGGTTTGTGCCCGGGAGGACAAAGCGCATGCAGGTCACACAATGACACCTGGAGTCCAGCACTCGAGAGGGATTCCGGAGGAAGCCGAGATGCTGCGATCCTCGAATAGCCAACTTGGAAACATATACCAGATCTCTTCAAGACATTGGACTTACGAGCCCGTTTGAGGTGACGCAAGTAACTTATTATCGCTTTCCAGGCTAATGAAGCTAAGGAAAAATGTTGGTAGGAAAAACCTCAGGCTCTTCAACAACGTTCTGAAAACGAAACTTCCGTACCTTCTCCTCAGGTGAGCAAGAGCAAAAAAGATCAAATACAATGAATTATGAACTCGGATGGTGAGCCAATTAAATTATGGTTGAAAAGGAGAAGGACAAAATGTTACGAGTTATGACTAACTGTCCACCAACCACCATTTTGTCGCACTCGCTGACTGTATAAGATATGGTTACGTTGGTGGATAGTTAGTCATAACTCGTAACATTTTGTCCTTCTCCTTTATCACCATAATTTAATTGGCTCACTATCCGAGTTCAACTTTGCACACCTTAAGAGCCGCCATAACCTATGCGGCGAAGCGTACGTAGTGTGGAACAACTTGTTGCTGCACATAACTAGCCTATCATACTTGAATGATACAGTGTAGTGAAGTTCAATAGACTGTTGACGTTTCGGTTTGTCACAATTCGTCTTCGCTTAGCTTCCCCTTTCTTTGTTTTCCACATAAACTTGAGCCTCCCAAGTTGGGTGGTTTGTTGCGTCGTCGAGATTTAGTAAAGCCGGTATGTCCAATAGTCTTACTAGTTTCGTCATTATCCAGCAACATTTGGTATTCTCTGTTGCTGTGGCGCGTAGCTCGTGCTCTTCTTAGTTGCGCTTTTCTTCCCCTCTTTGACCTTTCCGAACCTGAGCCTTCCAAGTTGAAAGGTTGTTGGTTTGTGCGCCTTGGAGAAGTGTTGGAGCTAGTAGTCAGGTCGCCGAATGTCTCAGTACTCCTTGTCAGTTTTGTGCCATTTTTGCCGCAACTCTGCTATGATAGTTGCTGGGACTTCAATGTACATAACCAAGAGTGGCTCCACAGTAGCAGAACAACTAAAGGTGTGGAGCATGCAGAGGACATGTGCTACATGCACAGTGTTGAACAGCTTGTCGACCAACCACCGCACGGCTGCAACACACTGGCCCAGATGATGTCCGACCTACCCGTAGAATCATTTGTTTCTGTTTTGCCACCTCTTGGCAAATCTGACCATGCCTGTCTACTTGCCGACTTCCAGATCCGTGCATCACGCGAGCCTCCCATATCAAGAACTGTATGGAGGTATCAGCATGCAGATTGGGCCAGGATCCGTCACTTCGTCAGAAACACCAATTGGGCAGCTATTGCTTGGACTGATCCAGATCTGTCATGCAATGGCATCTCAGAGAGGAACCTGGAGGGTATGGAGAGATTCATCCCCTCTAATACCCTGAAAACCTGTGCATTCCACCCTCCATGGTGAACCCCTGAGTGCACTGCTGCCACAGTGAGGAAATGACGTGCATGGATATGCCTGAGAGATGACCGGTCTGACGACGATCGACAGTCAGCTTACCAAGATACTAGGCTCCCAACGGTTGCCTGTCTCAAAACTGCGAGAGTGCTTTCATGGCAAAACTGAGACAGAAAATGACTTCAAAGCAGCTGCCACTCAGTGACCGGTAGCACACCGTCAAGTGTGCCTCTGGCAATGAGCGTCGTCAATCTGTTCCGACATTACGTGATACCAATGGACGTGAGTACACAGCCGGCGCGGACAAAGCAGAATGCATGGCCCGTTATTTTGGAAGTAAATGCAGTCTTGGCCAAGGTGACCTCTCAGCCCCATTCCCATATGTCAGGCCTCGAAATGAACAGGCTCTTTCGGATGGCCGTTTCCGTGTGGCTGCTGTTGAGCGCACCCTTTGGCAGTAAAAAAGTAAAGTAAATTATCGTGTCCGTTCCGGAAAGGAAATCACGACGGCCCCTTACACCAGATAAACCCTAGCGGCAGATGCAGCGCCTAACGGTGGGGGTGAGTGGATATGTCTCACAACCATTGGCACAAGTGCCGAAAACGACCCCATTAGCTGCATTCATGTACCCCTTATGCCTGGCCACAAGTTCCCAGTTGACTGTGGGTTGCAGCACGGCTGGAAAAACCGCTCCCAGGCAGGACTTGAACCAGGTACCTCTCGTATCTCAATCATGGTCTTTGACCAACCCACTGCGCCTGCCTGGGCAGTTTAACCCACCAAAGGCTACCGGGCCAGATGGGATACCGGCAGGAGTGTTGCAAACATGCTATGCTGAACTGGAACAACCTCTTTCTACACTGTTCACACAATGCTTCCAAACTGTGATACAGCCCAGGACATGGAATATTGGCAACATAGTCCCTATATCTAAAACGGAAATCAAAGTCCCTACCCTCTAATTACCGTCCAGTTTCGCTCTTGTGTATTCTGTCCAAAGTGATGGAGACAATCATCAACAGAACAATTACTATTTTCATCGAGTCGAACAACGTCTTCTCCACAAGACAGTTTGGATTTCGCGATGCCCTTAGTGCAGCCGACCTCCTCTCCAGCTTCCACAACCAGTGGCTGCATACAGCAGGGGAGAAAGGCGCAGCACGCATACTCACCATTGACATAGCCTGCGCGTTTGATCGCGTATCACACCCTGGTGTGCTACACAAGTCCAACGTATACGGCCTACGTTGGCAACTGCACCAGTGGCTCAGCAGCTACCTCAGTGAATGCTACCTTCAAGTGATCAGTTGTGGCCAGACATCCTCAAAGCTCCCAATTCAGACTGGAGTCCCCCAGGGCAGTATTCTGGGTCCGACTCTCTTCCTTATATACGTGAACGACTGCGAGGACCATGTACCAGCCGGTGCTGACCTAGCCTCATTCGCAGACGACCCTGCACTGCATGCCAACATCACCTCCACCACCCAACAAGATACCACCGAAGCCCATCAGCTAGCAGTCGACAACATCTCCCTCTGAAGTCAAGAATGGAAGATAGAAATTTGAACCAGCCAAATCCCAAGCACTGACTGTTAGCTTCCACCGCACCCAATGGAACATGCCACAGATTGAATTCAACGGATCTAACCTGAGGGAACAAGAGGAGCTCAAAATCTTAGGCGTCAGTTTTGATGGTCAGCTTGCCTTCCGCAGCCACCTTCGTATCGTAGCCCTCCGGGCAACACAGCGACTTGGCGCTTTGTGGTAGGCTTTCCACCTTTTAGACGTGCCCGGTCGCATCCAAGCCTACAATGCCTTTGGGCGCCCAGTGATGGAGTACTGCCCCATCGTCTGGATGTTAGTAGCCCATCCCATCTTGCACGACTCGACCGTGTGCAAGCCCGGGCCATCCCAACCATCGCTCCAATGTTTTGGCTACCGAGTCTTTTACTTCGGTCGATGGTTGCAACACTTTGCCTCCTGTACAAGATGGATTGTCCAGATGCACATCCCCTTCTTCAGAGAATGCTGCCACCCCAGCAGCCCCAACACCAAACAGTCCACTCCACCCGTAGTACGATTTAGAGATGATTGTAATGCCCATGCACACCAACAGGCAAATGAACTTCCAGTCCGTTTCCGACACAACCTGTGCCGAGCCTATCCTCACGCAGTTGTCCCCGTCTGGAACCAGCTGCCCGCCGGAGGCTTCCCTGATCCATTCTGCACCAAGAACTTGCAACATTTTAAGGTTGCAGCCAACCATTATTTGAAGACCAACGACTGGTCGTGGGCACATGACCATCTTTGAGTATCTGCATCATATCTGCCTAACCGCATGACTTTTAAATTCCGCTCTAAATACTCCTCCCAATAACAACTGTTCTTCTTTTCTCTCATTCTCTACCTAACACTGGCTTTGTGATCTTTTCCTCCTTGAAATGTCCTGTCTCTCCTCCTAACATTTCGTATCATGTACCTGTCACTCCTTCATTGTTTCTTCTTCTTTCTTGTTGGTGTGTTTTATGTCCCCATGACGTCGAGACCTCAGGTCACGTGGCTGAGGGCAAAAATGCCTTACCATCGCTATGCTCCCACTATGCAATTTTTTATCAATTTTTATGACATTCAGTCATAACTCGGAACATTTTGTCCTTCTCCTTTTTCACAATAAATTATGGACTGCAATGTAGTGATAAACCAGGTCAAAGCTAAAAACAACGATGATTAATACGTGACCAATATACATCATGCCTATACATAATTCATTGTTCTTGCTCTCATTTGCTCATGCCGCTATATTACCTTGTTGATGCGGAAGGAGACAATGTACGGGAGAAGGTACGTCACAACATGAAGAGAAGGCACGGAAGTTTTCTCGCAAAAAAAGTGTTCAACTGCGTAACTTTTCTTACTGCTCATAAAAACGAGCATGCATCAGGGATAATCTGACTTACATTATTCTTTGGTTCCAACGAATGTCCAGAAGTGAGAAGATATTCTACTGCAGAAACCTGACCACGCCGTGCTGCATCATGTAATGGTGTATCACCATCCTGGAAGTAGCAGCCAATTAAAGACAAGACATGTACACACATACCCACATTCATACACATGTTGATGCACACGCACCCTTGCACGCACACACACACACTCATGCATGCATGCACACACACACACAGACACACACACACACACACACACACACACACAAACACACACACATCCAAAAACACACACACACACACACACACAAACACACACACATCCAAAAACACACACACACACCTCAAATCCCAGATCTCAGACCTGCCCATCGCAGAAGCAATGGTAAAGAACAGCTACGTTAGACACAGCAACTAGTGATGGGATAACCCTTTGGAGTCCATGGTTCGATTTTGAACCATGGACATTTTGTATGCATGTGGGCGCAGTCAAACTTTCGGTTCTCGGCCAAATCCTGACCAAATTCAACAATCGAAGGGTCTAGATGGTAGAGAAAACTCTCATCTATCGCCTCAAATAGAACTTTTGCGCGTTCGACGATGACATCATTGCGTAATGGTCATTTTCAAACCTAATGGGTGTCCTTGACATGACTCGAGTTGGAGAAGAAGCTGAACTACAGCCTGAAGTGGTTTGATTTAGTTTGATAGGTTGGTCGTATTTTGACAGCGAGCTGTAGTTCTGCGTGGATCTGTATCCTGTACAAGCCTGTCGACGGTATGCCTCATCACTGCTGTGTCCCGCAGTGTGTTTCCAACAGCGGAAAACCTGGAGACGACGCAGTCGCATTCCCCAGTTTTCCTGAAGACAAAGACCTGAGAAAGCGTTGGATCGCCAACATTCATAGGGATGTAGGAGCCGCTTTCACCATCACGAAGCACACGAAAGTGTGTTTTCGGCACTTCGCGGATGAGGTACATCACGCAGGAGCACACAAGCGACCGTCAGAGCAAATTGAAGTCACAACAGACTCGCCGAAGGCTTCTGCCAACTGCCGTACCTACGATTTTCGATTTTCGCACTGAAGACGAAGTGACTAAGCGCAAGCCACCAGCAGAAAGACACGCGCTGCCCTCGGCAAAGAAGCCAAAGCCATCAGCTCAAGGCGCCTCCAGTGTCATCACCCAGTCTGCAACTGCCACTGATGTTGTCCCTTCTGCAGATGACTCCCCAGGCGTATATGTAGTACCAATTGAACACCAGCACTGTGAATGTGTTGAAATGCTGAGAGCAGAAGTGGATTTGCTCAAGAGTGAGAATGAGGTCCTCAAAAGTCGTTGCTTGGCCACAGAGGACATGGAAGCACAGTTAAATGCTGCAGAGAGACATGTGTTCTCTATCCACAGAGTAAAACAATAACCAGAAATTATTGTCTTTCTACACTGGATTTTCATCGTTCCTTATATTCATGGCGTGCTTCAACTTTCTGCACGATTTCGCCAAGGTGATGCTGACGTGGATGGGTTCACGGCCGGCACCTGATGAAGCGTTGCAACACGGCAGCAAACCAGGCAGTAAACCGAAGCTAGAGCTGATGGAGCAGTTCTTTCTCGTCCTCGTCCGTCTTCGTCTCGGACTGAAAGAAGTTGTCCTTGCCGACAGGTTTAAAGTCCACCCATCCACTGTCTCGCGCACTGTCACAACCTGGCTAAATTTAATGTACCATTAGTTTCGTCAACTTCCATCTTGGCTTTCAAGGAGAAGAATAGACAAATTGATGCCACCTGCATTCAAGCAGTGGTATGCAACAACTCGCGTTGTGATTGACTGCACAGAGTTTTTCATTAACATCCCATCATTGCTGGCGCGGCAGAGTGCTACGTGGTCGGGGTACAAAACCACAACACGG
This sequence comes from Sycon ciliatum, assembly GCF_964019385.1. Taxonomy (NCBI): domain Eukaryota; kingdom Metazoa; phylum Porifera; class Calcarea; order Leucosolenida; family Sycettidae; genus Sycon; species Sycon ciliatum. Next base: position 11,278,181 of record NC_088653.1, read on the forward strand.
TAAAATGCCTTATCGGCATTGCACCGCATGGTCATGTGACATTTCTTTCGAAAGTATTTGAAGGATCTGTGTCGGATCGTGCCATCACAGATCAGAGAGGCTATGTCACCCGTTAACTACGTTCGTGCATCATCTCTTTCTTGTTTCATTTTATTTCATTTCTCTTTGTCGTGGCTCTCTCTCTTTATCTTTCTCTTTCTCTTTCTCTCTCTCTCTCTATCCCTCTCTCTCTCTCTCTCTCTCTCTCTCTCTCTTTCTCTCTCTTTCTTTCTCTCTCTCTCTCACACACACTCTCACTCTCTCTCACTCTCTCTCTGTCTCTCTCTCTCTTTCTCTCTTCATCTCCCTCCCTTCCTAGCTGCATTGCTATCGATGCCAGGTCGTAGAATATGATTCCGAGACCTCTGGTCGGATGAACCTCGCCAACCACATCGGCACATTGCCCCTACTCCCCTTTGTCTTGTTGTCCAGTGTCATTTCAGTAAACTCTTGTCCTCTTTCCCTGATTATTGGAAGGGCTATGTTTGCTAGTAAAAAAAGGAAGAAAGAAAAAGGTGCTCCACAGAAACAACATAAAATTATAATTACATAAATAATGCAGGTGGGGGGGGGGGGGGTACTAAGGGGTAAGTAGGTAAAATATGAGAGAGTCTAGAAGTGAATGGAAGAGGGAACAGAGTTAGAGCATTTTCGTCTTTTGTCTTAAGTTCGTAGCCTGTCCTTTATCCACTCCCAGTGGGTAAAGTGCAGGTGGGCATTGACCTTCTCTTTGAACATCTGCAATGCTTTCCTTGTTCACGGGTTCAGCAGAACACACTGCGGGAGCTGGTTCCAGACCTCCACAACGTGCTGAGGGAAGGATGAAAGTACATCATTCCGTTCTCTGAGGGGAAGAGTGGGGGCCAGCTGAAACTGGTGTGATGAATGCAGTTGTGTGCTATGGCTTGATGTGTTGGTAGCTCAGGATGGAAGACGGGCGAGGGGCATATCTGGGTCAGTTGAACAATGGAGCTTGTACAGAAAGCAGAGTGCTCCAAGCGTTCTGTGAATGCCTAGGCAATGGAGGTTTTTCTTTCTTTTTTCGTTTTTCTACATTGATCACGGCTCTCGGGCATAGACAAACAAATTGCATAGTGGGAGCATAGTGATGGTGAGGCTTTCTGGCTTAAGCCGACCTGAGGTCTCGACGTCATGGGGACATAAAACGCACCAAAAAGAAAGAAGAAGAAAAAATGAAAGAAGTGACAGGTACATGACACTAAATGTTAGGAGGAGAGACAGTACATTAGAAGGAGGGGATAGATGAGACAGAGAGAGTTAGGAGGAGAAGGAGAGAAAAGAAGGAAACACGTTATTGGAATGAGTACATGGAGCGGGATTTGAAAATCATGGGGTGAGGCAGATATGATGCTGATACTCAGAGATGATCATGTGCCCACGATCAGTCGTTGTTCTTCAAACAGCGGTTGGCTGCAACTTTGAAATGTTGCAAGTTCTTGGTGCAACATGGACCAGAGAAGACTCCGGCGGGCAGCTGGTCCCAGACGGGGAAAACTGCGCGAGGTAAGGCTCGACACAGGTTGTTTCGGGAAGGGGCTGGAAGTTCATTTCCCAGTCGGTGTGCGTGGGCGTTACATCTTTGAAACGCACTACGGGTGGAGTGGACTGTTTGGGATTGGGGCTGCTGGGGTGGAAACATTCTCTGTAGAAGGCGATGTGCATCTGGACAATGCATATTGTACAGTAGGCAAAGGTACGGTCCCTCACCGATTAGGCGATGGCCACCCTGTTGGATGGGGCGAGCCAGAGTGGTTTGTGCCCGGGAGGACAAAGCGCATGCAGGTCACACAATGACACCTGGAGTCCAGCACTCGAGAGGGATTCCGGAGGAAGCCGAGATGCTGCGATCCTCGAATAGCCAACTTGGAAACATATACCAGATCTCTTCAAGACATTGGACTTACGAGCCCGTTTGAGGTGACGCAAGTAACTTATTATCGCTTTCCAGGCTAATGAAGCTAAGGAAAAATGTTGGTAGGAAAAACCTCAGGCTCTTCAACAACGTTCTGAAAACGAAACTTCCGTACCTTCTCCTCAGGTGATATATAAGCAAGAGCAAAAAAGATCAAATACAATGAATTATGAACTCGGATGGTGAGCCAATTAAATTATGGTTGAAAAGGAGAAGGACAAAATGTTACGAGTTATGACTAACTGTCCACCAACCACCATTTTGTCGCACTCGCTGACTGTATAAGATATGGTTACGTTGGTGGATAGTTAGTCATAACTCGTAACATTTTGTCCTTCTCCTTTATCACCATAATTTAATTGGCTCACTATCCGAGTTCAACTTTGCACACCTTAAGAGCCGCCATAACCTATGCGGCGAAGCGTACGTAGTGTGGAACAACTTGTTGCTGCACATAACTAGCCTATCATACTTGAATGATACAGTGTAGTGAAGTTCAATAGACTGTTGACGTTTCGGTTTGTCACAATTCGTCTTCGCTTAGCTTCCCCTTTCTTTGTTTTCCACATAAACTTGAGCCTCCCAAGTTGGGTGGTTTGTTGCGTCGTCGAGATTTAGTAAAGCCGGTATGTCCAAAAGTCTTACTAGTTTCGTCATTATCCAGCAACATTTGGTATTCTCTGTTGCTGTGGCGCGTAGCTCGTGCTCTTCTTAGTTGCGCTTTTCTTCCCCTCTTTGACCTTTCCGAACCTGAGCCTTCCAAGTTGAAAGGTTGTTGGTTTGTGCGCCTTGGAGAAGTGTTGGAGCTAGTAGTCAGGTCGCCGAATGTCTCAGTACTCCTTGTCAGTTTTGTGCCATTTTTGCCGCAACTCTGCTATGATAGTTGCTGGGACTTCAATGTACATAACCAAGAGTGGCTCCACAGTAGCAGAACAACTAAAGGTGTGGAGCATGCAGAGGACATGTGCTACATGCACAGTGTTGAACAGCTTGTCGACCAACCACCGCACGGCTGCAACACACTGGCCCAGATGATGTCCGACCTACCCGTAGAATCATTTGTTTCTGTTTTGCCACCTCTTGGCAAATCTGACCATGCCTGTCTACTTGCCGACTTCCAGATCCGTGCATCACGCGAGCCTCCCATATCAAGAACTGTATGGAGGTATCAGCATGCAGATTGGGCCAGGATCCGTCACTTCGTCAGAAACACCAATTGGGCAGCTATTGCTTGGACTGATCCAGATCTGTCATGCAATGGCATCTCAGAGAGGAACCTGGAGGGTATGGAGAGATTCATCCCCTCTAATACCCTGAAAACCTGTGCATTCCACCCTCCATGGTGAACCCCTGAGTGCACTGCTGCCACAGTGAGGAAATGACGTGCATGGATATGCCTGAGAGATGACCGGTCTGACGACGATCGACAGTCAGCTTACCAAGATACTAGGCTCCCAACGGTTGCCTGTCTCAAAACTGCGAGAGTGCTTTCATGGCAAAACTGAGACAGAAAATGACTTCAAAGCAGCTGCCACTCAGTGACCGGTAGCACACCGTCAAGTGTGCCTCTGGCAATGAGCGTCGTCAATCTGTTCCGACATTACGTGATACCAATGGACGTGAGTACACAGCCGGCGCGGACAAAGCAGAATGCATGGCCCGTTATTTTGGAAGTAAATGCAGTCTTGGCCAAGGTGACCTCTCAGCCCCATTCCCATATGTCAGGCCTCGAAATGAACAGGCTCTTTCGGATGGCCGTTTCCGTGTGGCTGCTGTTGAGCGCACCCTTTGGCAGTAAAAAAGTAAAGTAAATTATCGTGTCCGTTCCGGAAAGGAAATCACGACGGCCCCTTACACCAGATAAACCCTAGCGGCAGATGCAGCGCCTAACGGTGGGGGTGAGTGGATATGTCTCACAACCATTGGCACAAGTGCCGAAAACGACCCCATTAGCTGCATTCATGTACCCCTTATGCCTGGCCACAAGTTCCCAGTTGACTGTGGGTTGCAGCACGGCTGGAAAAACCGCTCCCAGGCAGGACTTGAACCAGGTACCTCTCGTATCTCAATCATGGTCTTTGACCAACCCACTGCGCCTGCCTGGGCAGTTTAACCCACCAAAGGCTACCGGGCCAGATGGGATACCGGCACGAGTGTTGCAAACATGCTATGCTGAACTGGAACAACCTCTTTCTACACTGTTCACACAATGCTTCCAAACTGTGATACAGCCCAGGACATGGAATATTGGCAACATAGTCCCTATATCTAAAACGGAAATCAAAGTCCCTACCCTCTAATTACCGTCCAGTTTCGCTCTTGTGTATTCTGTCCAAAGTGATGGAGACAATCATCAACAGAACAATTACTATTTTCCTCGAGTCGAACAACGTCTTCTCCACAAGACAGTTTGGATTTCGCGATGCCCTTAGTGCAGCCGACCTCCTCTCCAGCTTCCACAACCAGTGGCTGCATACAGCAGGGGAGAAAGGCGCAGCACGCATACTCACCATTGACATAGCCTGCGCGTTTGATCGCGTATCACACCCTGGTGTGCTACACAAGTCCAACGTATACGGCCTACGTTGGCAACTGCACCAGTGGCTCAGCAGCTACCTCAGTGAATGCTACCTTCAAGTGGTCAGTTGTGGCCAGACATCCTCAAAGCTCCCAATTCAGACTGGAGTCCCCCAGGGCAGTATTCTGGGTCCGACTCTCTTCCTTATATACGTGAACGACTGCGAGGACCATGTACCAGCCGGTGCTGACCTAGCCTCATTCGCAGACGACCCTGCACTGCATGCCAACATCACCTCCACCACCCAACAAGATACCACCGAAGCCCATCAGCTAGCAGTCGACAACATCTCCCTCTGAAGTCAAGAATGGAAGATAGAAATTTGAACCAGCCAAATCCCAAGCACTGACTGTTAGCTTCCACCGCACCCAATGGAACATGCCACAGATTGAATTCAACGGATCTAACCTGAGGGAACAAGAGGAGCTCAAAATCTTAGGCGTCAGTTTTGATGGTCAGCTTGCCTTCCGCAGCCACCTTCGTATCGTAGCCCTCCGGGCAACACAGCGACTTGGCGCTTTGTGGTAGGCTTTCCACCTTTTAGACGTGCCCGGTCGCATCCAAGCCTACAATGCCTTTGGGCGCCCAGTGATGGAGTACTGCCCCATCGTCTGGATGTTAGTAGCCCATCCCATCTTGCACGACTCGACCGTGTGCAAGCCCGGGCCATCCCAACCATCGCTCCAATGTTTTGGCTACCGAGTCTTTTACTTCGGTCGATGGTTGCAACACTTTGCCTCCTGTACAAGATGGATTGTCCAGATGCACATCCCCTTCTTCAGAGAATGCTGCCACCCCAGCAGCCCCAACACCAAACAGTCCACTCCACCCGTAGTACGATTTAGAGATGATTGTAATGCCCATGCACACCAACAGGCAAATGAACTTCCAGTCCGTTTCCGACACAACCTGTGCCGAGCCTATCCTCACGCAGTTGTCCCCGTCTGGAACCAGCTGCCCGCCGGAGGCTTCCCTGATCCATTCTGCACCAAGAACTTGCAACATTTTAAGGTTGCAGCCAACCATTATTTGAAGACCAACGACTGGTCGTGGGCACATGACCATCTTTGAGTATCTGCATCATATCTGCCTAACCGCATGACTTTTAAATTCCGCTCTAAATACTCCTCCCAATAACAACTGTTCTTCTTTTCTCTCATTCTCTACCTAACACTGGCTTTGTGATCTTTTCCTCCTTGAAATGTCCTGTCTCTCCTCCTAACATTTCGTATCATGTACCTGTCACTCCTTCATTGTTTCTTCTTCTTTCTTGTTGGTGTGTTTTATGTCCCCATGACGTCGAGACCTCAGGTCACGTGGCTGAGGGCAAAAATGCCTTACCATCGCTATGCTCCCACTATGCAATTTTTTATCAATTTTTATGACATTCAGTCATAACTCGGAACATTTTGTCCTTCTCCTTTTTCACAATAAATTATGGACTGCAATGTAGTGATAAACCAGGTCAAAGCTAAAAACAACGATGATTAATACGTGACCAATATACATCATGCCTATACATAATTCATTGTTCTTGCTCTCATTTGCTCATGCCGCTATATTACCTTGTTGATGCGGAAGGAGACAATGTACGGGAGAAGGTACGTCACAACATGAAGAGAAGGCACGGAAGTTTTCTCGCAAAAAAAGTGTTCAACTGCGTAACTTTTCTTACTGCTCATAAAAACGAGCATGCATCAGGGATAATCTGACTTACATTATTCTTTGGTTCCAACGAATGTCCAGAAGTGAGAAGATATTCTACTGCAGAAACCTGACCACGCCGTGCTGCATCATGTAATGGTGTATCACCATCCTGGAAGTAGCAGCCAATTAAAGACAAGGCATGTACACACATACCCACATTCATACACATGTTGATGCACACGCACCCTTGCACGCACACACACATACTCATGCATGCATGCACACACACACACAGACACACACACACACACAAACACACACACATCCAAAAACACACACACACACACACACACACACAAACACACACACATCCAAAAACACACACACACACCTCAAATCCCAGATCTCAGACCTGCCCATCGCAGAAGCAATGGTAAAGAACAGCTACGTTAGACACAGCAACTAGTGATGGGATAACCCTTTGGAGTCCATGGTTCGATTTTGAACCATGGACATTTTGTATGCATGTGGGCGCAGTCAAACTTTCGGTTCTCGGCCAAATCCTGACCAAATTCAACAATCGAAGGGTCTAGATGGTAGAGAAAACTCTCATCTATCGCCTCAAATAGTACTTTTGCGCGTTCGACGATGACATCATTGCGTAATGGTCATTTTCAAACCTAATGGGTGTCCTTGACATGACTCGAGTTGGAGAAGAAGCTGAACTACAGCCTGAAGTGGTTTGATTTAGTTTGATAGGTTGGTCGTATTTTGACAGCGAGCTGTAGTTCTGCGTGGATCTGTATCCTGTACAAGCCTGTCGACGGTATGCCTCATCACTGCTGTGTCCCGCAGTGTGTTTCCAACAGCGGAAAACCTGGAGACGACGCAGTCGCATTCCCCAGTTTTCCTGAAGACAAAGACCTGAGAAAGCGTTGGATCGCCAACATTCATAGGGATGTAGGAGCCGCTTTCACCATCACGAAGCACACGAAAGTGTGTTTTCGGCACTTCGCGGATGAGGTACATCACGCAGGAGCACACAAGCGACCGTCAGAGCAAATTGAAGTCACAACAGACTCGCCGAAGGCTTCTGCCAACTGCCGTACCTACGATTTTCGATTTTCGCACTGAAGACGAAGTGACTAAGCGCAAGCCACCAGCAGAAAGACACGCGCTGCCCTCGGCAAAGAAGCCAAAGCCATCAGCTCAAGGCGCCTCCAGTGTCATCACCCAGTCTGCAACTGCCACTGATGTTGTCCCTTCTGCAGATGACTCCCCAGGCGTATATGTAGTACCAATTGAACACCAGCACTGTGAATGTGTTGAAATGCTGAGAGCAGAAGTGGATTTGCTCAAGAGTGAGAATGAGGTCCTCAAAAGTCGTTGCTTGGCCACAGAGGACATGGAAGCACAGTTAAATGCTGCAGAGAGACATGTGTTCTCTATCCACAGAGTAAAACAATAACCAGAAATTATTGTCTTTCTACACTGGATTTTCATCGTTCCTTATGTTCATGGCGTGCTTCAACTTTCTGCACGATTTCGCCAAGGTGATGCTGACGTGGATGGGTTCACGGCCGGCACCTGATGACGCGTTGCAACACGGCAGCAAACCAGGCAGTAAACCGAAGCTAGAGCTGATGGAGCAGTTCTTTCTCGTCCTCGTCCGTCTTCGTCTCGGACTGAAAGAAGTTGTCCTTGCCGACAGGTTTAAAGTCCACCCATCCACTGTCTCGCGCACTGTCACAACCTGGCTAAATTTAATGTACCATAAGTTTCGTCAACTTCCATCTTGGCTTTCAAGGAGAAGAATAGACAAATTGATGCCACCTGCATTCAAGCAGTGGTATGCAACAACTCGCGTTGTGATTGACTGCACAGAGTTTTTCATTAACATCCCATCATTGCTGGCGCGGCAGAGTGCTACGTGGTCGGGGTACAAAACCACAACACGGTAAAATGCCTTATCGGCATTGCACCGCATGGTCATGTGACATTTGTTTCGAAAGTATTTGAAGGATCTGTGTCGGATCGTGCCATCACAGATCAGAGCGGTCTAATCAGTTTATTAGAGCATGGCGATTCCATTATGGCAGACAAAGGTTTTGACATACAAGATCTTCTTGTTACCCATGGCGTCCGCCTGAACATCCCCCCATTTTGCCAAGGAGGACGCCAAACGACCCCTCAAGATCTTGCAAGTACAAAGAAAATTGCTGCTGTACGGATTCATGAAGAAAGGAAAATGCAGAGGATCAAGTGCTTTGAGATCGTTGGCAAGGAAGTTGATAATACTATGTTTGACATTTTAGACCAGCTTATTTACGTGTGCGCAATGTTGACTAATTTCCAGGGCTCGTTGGTGGCATAAAAATTTCATCCGGACACTATTATCACAACTTGTTTGCAAAATAGTACAGCTTATGGCTGATACATGTATATACATTTGAACTTATTGACGAATGTTTACTCTGTCGTGCCGGTACTTGCTGCGAGGGGTGCTTCTGTGTATATGTACTAAAAATACAATACTCACAAGGCCAATGACACAAGCAAGTCTTTCTTTTTCGATACTCAGAACTTCGTGATTGGAAATAACACTCACCACGGCGACTCATCCTCTCCGGCGCCCATAACAGCAGGTGTGTCCCAAGGCAGTATCCTTGGCCCGACACTTTTTTCTCTTGTATGTGTCTGACCTGGATCAGTGCCTTTCTCCCGAGACGCGACTAAGTTCCTTTGCAGACGACACAACCCTCTACAGCCTCATCCGCACGCAGGACAATACGCATGACATGACTGCCGCCTTGCAATCCAGCCTCAAGCGTCTTGAAGAGTGGGGAGAACGCTGGCGCATCAGATTCGAGCCCTCTAAATCGCAACAGCTGCTGATGACTACGAAAGCCACACACCCTGCTGTCACTGACATCAAGTTTGGAGGTATCGCGGTTCCGGAAGCCAACACCATCAAGCTTCTTGGAGTGACATTTGACGCCAAGCTGTCATTCCGGGATCACTTGCACTCAATTGCGACACGTGGCTGCCAGAGACTGGGTGTTCTCCGTCGGGCTTGCCGGGTGTTAGATTACCATGGCCGGCTTTGTGCATACAAGGGATTTGTGCGACCCATCCTCGAGTATGCTCCCCTTGTGTGGATGGGAGCTGCATCCAGCCACCTCGCCCGACTCGACCGTGTACAGAAACGTGCAATGGCCATTATTGGCCCTGGTGCCCTTCTCCAAAGCCTGTGCCACCGCCGGATTGTATCTGGGCTTGTATACCTGTACAAGCTCCAGTGCATCCCAGGACCACCCCAGCTCACCGCCATGATCCCCCCTCCAGCCAAACATGTAGAAGCTCGGCGCACCCGGAGTCAACCTCCTCCTGGCCAGCAGCACCATGTGCAGCTGCAGCAAGTCCTGGACAGGAGAGCACCTGCCTATGCTTCTCGCTCCTTCCCGTTTTCTGTAGTCTCAGTATGGAACAGCTTGCCAAGCGAAATTGTAAGGGCTCCACTCAGCTTGAAGCGGCTCCACACGTTCAAAGAAGATGTCCATAAGTACCTCACGCACCAACACTGGCTGATGGCTACTGACTTCTACGGATGAACTTCTGACTGTGGCACGGGTCATGTTCCTTGGTTCCGCTCTGCTGATGATATTGGGCTTCATTTACCTTTTATTATTTAAATTTTTATTATTAATTTTTTATTTAGTTTGTTTTGTTTGTTATGATTTCTTGGTTTTCCATCCGGTTTAGTTATAATTTAAATTATTATTTGGTGCAGCTTTAGCGCTATGTGGTGTATTATTTTCTTTTTCTTAATTTCGTATTTAGCACTTTTGGGCGTCATTATTTTCTTCTCATTATTTCGCACCAAGTTATTATTTGTGGTATTCTCTAGCTTCTGTTTGTTTTGCAGTTGTTCTTGTGCACCCCCCCCCCCCACACACACACACTTTTTTCGATGCCTAGTTGCAACGCTGACGCCGAGACCTCTGGTCGGTTGAGTTGCTCCCAGCACATCAGCACGTCGTCCCTACATCCCCGATGTTTTGTCCTTTTCCTCGTTTCTTTTGTTCTCCACCTGTTTTCCAGTAGGGCTGTGTCAATAGTAAAAAAAAAAAAAAAAAAAAAATCAGAGAGTTGTATTACTATGCACAGCAGCTGAGCTTGGGAATTTTAGCCAAACATTTACTAGTACTAAAAAAATACATGCCGATAATTCGGTGGAGTCACACTATCGTGATAACATTTCATGAAAAGACAGATACGGAGTGATGTATTATTATGATATACATGTCGTCGGGGTTTTTTTATTCCTTCGCACGATAGCCCTTCCGATTACTCTCTTATACATCACACGCACGCCACACTCAGAGGACAGATTATTTTCGTTGTTCCAAGGAGAGTCTCAGGAAGAAGGCACCCAAAACAACCAGAATGCGCACGATAAGCATGCAAGCATGCGCACAACAACAAGAACATGTACGATAATCTCCAACCGGCGCAGTCCGCGCGCGGTCCGCACCAACGTGCCAAAAGGGGCACACACGTGCCAAAAGGGCACGTCTGAGACTCTCCTTGGAGCAACAATGATAATCTGTCCTCTGCGTGTGGCGTACGTGTAAGAATAAGAGAGTAATCGGAAGGGCTATCGTGCGAGGGAATAAAAACCCCCGACGACAATTGGTGCCAAACGTGGGGCTCACACACACACACACACACACACACATACACACACACACACATACACACACACACACACACACACAGATCACAGGTGCGTAGTAGTCTAAGGTCCAAGGTGGTATTTTCTAGAAACTCGTAACCTACATGTATAGGAGCTCACAAATCTTTTAAAGCTGTTTCTGACTAAGTTGTGGCTGCTGAAGACGATAAAAGTATCGGCAAGTCTGTACAGTTGTCCATTTGTTAGAAATAGCGATCTTCCGGTGCATACGGAAATTGTACATGTACTCAAACCCAATCATTCTAGAGTATATTGGGTTTTTGCATACAAAGTCCGTTTTAGACTCCAGTTGGTGGCAGTCAGGGAGGGTGGGAATAAAACATCATTCAGCTGAGTACATTGAAAAAAAGCAAAAATGTTTATGTAAAATTTAGTTGGACTTGCAAGGTCAGTGCGAGCAACTGTACAAACACAATCAAATTGATTTTCATGCGAGTCTGTAGCATGGCTGTCAAACTTTGAGTGGTGTAATATGGCGCTCAGTCCCTGATACAAATTTAGAGTCGGTGCTACAAAAAATGAAAAGTACATTGGCTGTGTCATGTACTCAAGCGCAGCAGCAATTAGAATACAGTAGCAATGACTCTGGGAAAAAAAGACAAACCATTTACATGTCTGTCTCAAGCGGCGCAGCAGCAAAGAATAGCAAAGAGCGACCAGAATGATATACAAGTGACACAACGAAATCATTTACATATTCAGCAGTTTGCAAGCTTTGAAGTATTTACATATAGCAAAAAAAATCGGTTTATGACGCAGTAAACACATGCATCAGAGTTTTGCTCGCAATCCACAAGACAGCAGGATGAAGTAGGTCAATACACCTCTTGGATTTCAGTGTTGATGTCGTCATCATCATTGCAACAATCACTGCCAGCTCCATAGGAAAAGCCACTTGTACGGGCAAGTCAACATGCGTATCATCAAACTAAAGTGATTGGGGAAATAATATCAAAATATACAATTAAACACAAAAGCAATAAAACATTGGTCTTATTGTTTTGACCAGGTGGTGATCAGGGAAATCAGTGGACCAGGGGACAATGCTGCACGAGTGCCATCTGCTGGGTCGCCCGCCACAGCCGGCACCATCCACCAGCCCTCGATGCAGATCCGGAGGGCTCTCATAGGTTCCCGTAAGCAGGAGCTGCACGAGTGGTTTGGTCGCTCGGATAGATGCAGCCAGTTCTACCCGAGCGTGGTGCTCTCGAGAACCGGGATAGCCTGACCACCAAATCGCAGGTTAAACACCATCCCTCAGCAGGACCGGCGGCAACAGGCACTCGTTCAGCTTCCTATCGAGCTCATTCAACAGCCCAGGCGCGCACGGTGAGCCGCGCAGGTGATAAGCCCAGATCCCAGCCAAGCATTTGGTGAATACAGCAAAAGCAGCGTGCAGTTGGGTCAGTGCCATACCAGAGAGGTCATGACTCATCTAAGGCCTTCTTCCACAGTTCTGGTTCTCTGCAAGATGCAGGCCGATGGAACTGCAACCGGTCGCCGAAGTGTGCCATGAGGCGTTGCTTCACCGCGAAGGAATTCTGAACATGACTAGTCAATCCTAGTTCGTCCAGGAATCGACGGTAACGTTTACATACTAGTCTTCAGTCATATCTGTTGCGGAGTTACTCTGAGTCAGGACAGTAATTTCAATCCACTCACACAATTTCATGAATGCCTGCGCCTTCACATCGCCATTCTGGGCCAGACCAGAATCCACTGCATCATTAGCAAGACGTTTCAGAGACTTCTTGCTTACGTACAATGAAAAGCAGCTACGGTGATACTTGATCTCATTCGCTATACCATCCTGATTTTCAAGTTAGTTCAATATTCTAGCGTGGCTGCGTGTACGAGCAGCATTGAGCAGACTAAACTTTGCCTCGTATGTGGCGCACTGAGTAAATTTCTCTGCCAAGCGCCTGTTCTGCGCGTCAGGTTTATCATCCTGGCACACCACACACTTGCTCAGATCGTGCCTGTTCCCCTTCGGGTCTGCCTGCCTGATTCGGCTCCAAAACACTCTAGAGCAAGCTTATCTTCAAACGTCAAAGGTTTCAAATTTCTTGACGGACTCTGTACGCAGAAACCCACTACATGTACAGTATCCTAGAATGACTGGGTTCGAGTAAATGTACAATTTCCGTAAGCAGCGGAAGATCGCCATATCTAACAAACGGACAACAGTACAGACTTGCCGATACTTTTATCGTCTTCAGCAGCCACAACTTAGTCGGAAACAGCTCTAAAAAATTTGTGAGCTCCTACTTGCCACGAAACTTCTAAACTATGACTCTTTTTCGAAATGGGACCGCGCACTATAGAGACCCAATGCCAGTCAGAAGATCGCAGATCCTTATGAACGCCTTCTTTGAACTGCCGGAGGCGAGGTAGAGTTAGTGGTGCTGTGATGAGCTCTGGAGGAAGGCGATTCCAATTCTCAACGATGGCGGACGGAAATGATTGCTGTACGCTGTTGCGTGAGTGACGGTTGCGGGGCATGGCAAAAAACAGCAATTCATGGCAAATCCGGCTCTGCTGATTAGTGCGAGGATGCCCTTTCAGCTCTGGTGCAACGGCAGGGATCATTGCTCGCAGTGGTGAGCTGGTTGGGAGGCACTGGAGCTTTTATAAGTACGTGTGAGCAGCAACAGCATGGCGGAGGGCCGGACTTGGACGCCATGACTCACGAGAGATGATCGTGACAGCTCGTTACTGAACTGCATCGAGCTGGCGAAGGGTTGTAGTGGCAACCCCCATCCAGACCAACGGGCAGTATTCCATTACTGGTCTGACGAAGCCTTTGTAGACTCGCTCTCTTCCACGAACATCAAGGATGGGGGCAGCTCTGTTCAGGAAGTGTAACCGCTGGTGTGCACGTACGGCTACAGAGCGCAATTGCTGGTGGAAAGACAACTGTGTGTCGAACTGGACTCCTAGGAGCTTGAGCTCTGCTTCCTCAACAATTGGTACTCCATCGAAGGAGATGGCCGTGAGCTGCCGATGTGGCCGATGGTGAGGGCCTGGGATTTGGTGGGCTTAAATGAGATCTTCTAGGCTTTGCCCCAGGCGGGAGGTCATCCACTGCATGCTGCAAAACACGGCCTCTTTCATTCACGACTGCGAGACACTGATACAGCGTGGTGTCGTCCGCATAGACAGCGAGATCTACGCCCTCTCCGAGAGTAGCGTCACTGTCATTCACGTATAACAAGAACAGGGTAAGCCCCATTATACTTCCTTGAGGAACACCAGCGGTAATGGGAAAGACATTAGACTCATGGCCAGATACGACTCCACGGAGAAGCCAAGCTGATAGATAGTCGGTCAACTAAGTTAAAAGGGGGCCCCTGAGCCCATATACAGCAGCCTTTTGAATCACACCTTTGTGGGACACCTTATCAAATGCTCCAGCTATGTCTATTGCAAGAACATGGGCTGAGCCTCCCGAACCGGCAGCTCTACGACATAGATGATGTAGGAGCGTCAGGACATCTGCAGTTCCGAGGCGTCGGCGGAATACATATTGCTTTGCAGACAGAACATTATGGTGAGAAAGTTCATGATTGCGAAGTTCACAATGCCTTCCATTACCTTGGAGATAATGTTGGGTAGGGACTCTGGTCGGTAGTGGCTGATGGGTGAACGGGAGTTCTTCTTGTGAACTGGAACTATTCTGGCCTCTTTCCAGTCTGCCGGTTGTCTTCCAATAGAGAAACACGTGGCAAAGAGGCGTGCTAGGGGGGGGGGGGGCAGCAAGCTCGTTTGCACACGTCTTGAGGACACAAGCTGGGATGTCGTCAGGTCCTGTTGCTTTGGGCTCGGGCTACAGCTGGTTCCCTGAAATGCACTTGGTGCAAGGGGGCGGTAGACTTAGGCTCATCCTCGAAATCATCCACAAGAGAGCATTTCCCAGCAAAATCCTTCCCAAACGCCTCAGCTTTGCTACTATTGGTGGAGTGTTAATTGCCATCACGATCGATGATAGTAGGGAGGCCAGAGTTGCGTCCATGGCCACTGGCTTGCTTCAGAGTTTTCCACCACTCTTTATCAATTGCACAACCTGCTTGCAGTCGAGCTCGAAGACGCTGACGGTGGATTGAATTTGCAGCAGAAATGCGGAGGCGGTCATTTTTGCAGACTATCTTTTATGTGCTCTGATTTTGCAACACAAGGTTGTGAGCGGTTCCTAAGCTGGCCGGCCTGCATGCACCTGTACTACGTCATACTCACCTTTCGTTCCATCGGCCTGGGTAGCTACTTGCGCGCAACCATGTTTGCCATAGCTACCCATGCCCTTTATATTGCGTTGTTTCCCAGTCGACCTCTCTCTCTTCAATAATCTCGCTCTCTTCAATATTCTCGCTTTCTCACTCTTCATCAATGTAGTTGTTTCGTTCGTCTTGGTCTCTTGTCTCGTCGCCTATAATAAATGTCGTTCCCAATAACTTGTTCCCATTGTCCGTTGTAATGTCTGGAGAAGATGTCGTCAGTTGACCTTTTTCGGACTCAACATAACAACAACAGCGTAGTGAAGAAATTATGTAGCATTATTCACACATCGACGAGGAATAGCATCAAAAAATTGTACAGACAACATTTTCTTTCTGGAAACAAAGCATAGGATCAAACTTAAATTTGTACAACGCTTCTAACACAGCCGAATGAAATCGACCTCTACCACGTGACAGTATCGAGCAAATGTGATTACAGTACAACTCCCGACAATTACCATACGTGGACAGATGGCTTTAGATAGATGAAGCACCACTCTGGGCTCTTTTCTTTGTTGTCCCCTCAAGTGTCCTGTCATCTCTCCTCTGCATGACATCACAGTACCCATCTCATGGCCTGGTGGAGTTCATTGTCCCTTCAGCTGCATCTCCTCCAGTATGATTCTTCATGGAGCTTCTCACTCTAGCTTCTCTAGTCTCAAAGTTCTGGTTTAATTTCGCGGTCTTCCACGTTGTCCAACATCCACTTTTGTTATTACTTCTATTGTCAATGTTCCTCGGTCCTCTTCAGTACGTCTTCTCACTTGGCTTCATGTGACACTGATAGATCCTTTCACAGTTTTTTGGGTTTTTGATCGGGCCTTTCTCCAACTTTCACATTTCTCTGGGTTGACTCCAGCCCAACACATGTGGAGGAGGAAAAGCAAGTTGGCATATGTACACCGGAAGAGGATGATCCAACAGTAGACTGTGAATTTCATTTAGGAGGACGACCAAGACGACAACGAGACTCAAGCGCATCAAGCGGAACAACACTAAACGGCACATTTTGGCGGATGCGTGCGCTTTATTATCATACTGTTTTTACAAAACACATACATCGTTATTTTGACGGCACAAAGCAGCAAGGCGGCAATGAGACATACGGAATGGCACGGGTGGAGGAAAGGGAGGGGCAATTTGCTGGCCATAGGATCTCGGCTTCATTGCTACCCAAGTTCGAGGCAAGGGGATCAACGGCCGGTGTTCATAACGGCAGCATCCACACAACGGAGACGGGAAAGGTGTCAGCTATGTATAGATGCCACAGACCTGAGCCTCGTGACAACTCCGGACTTCTGGTCAAGGCCTCAATACTCCCGGCCATGGGAGTACCGAGACCGTCCGAAGCCCCACCGACAACACCCTACCAGCGCTGCGAGAGATGACCCTACACCTGTTGGTGCTGACAACGCTTACAGAGACAGTACAGCATCAGCTGGCGCCCCCCCCCCCCCCCATTGATCAGTTCAGCTCCGCCGCTCCGCTGGCTAGTGACCAACGCATTTGGTTTCACCAACAAGCTGGAAGCGTGGCAGCATGCACTGCTCAAAGATAACGTTGACATAGCAGTTATCACAGAAACGAACTTCTCGGCCAAGACTGTAGCCTCTGAGACGATATTTCCAGGATACTCCCTTCCCATCCAACGTGACCGGGATGCATTTGGCGGCGGCATTGGTGTATGGGTGAAGTCCAGCCTCCCTGTGGTGCACCTCGACCAGATTCCCACTGATGACCATGAAGACCTCCGGCTCGCAGTGAGTCTTTCAACGCAACAATCTGTTGTTATCGGTGCCTTGTTTCGGCCTGGATCCTGTGCGGACAACGACACCTGTCTGATTGAGTATCTTGGACCTGCACTATACGTGGCCCGCACTCACGGCACTCACATAGTGCTAGCTGGGGATTTTAATGTCCATCAAGAGACTTGGCTCTGCAGCAGTAAAACAACTGTAGCTGGAGAGGCCTTGGAAGAACTGTGTGCTGAGCCTCAACTCCACCAGCATGTCTTGCAGCCGACTAGGGGTCTGAACACCCTGGACCTCATCCTCTCCAACATACCCGTTTCTATCGACACCACTGCCAAAGCGCCACTTGGTTGCTCTGACCATGGGGTTGTTCTTGCCGTTTTTTATCTCACCCCTGATGCTGAGCAAGCTACCTCCAGGACTGTCTGGCGCTACAATCAGGCAGACTGGGGGCGCTTCTGACTGGTCCACCATTGCGACTGACGACCCTGAAGAGTCCTGCAGGAAGCTAAGTGACGTCATCTCCAGCGGGATGCAGAAATTTATCCCCGCCAAGCAGCTTGTTTCCCGCCCAGCAGGCCCCAAATGGTGGACTCCTGAGTGCACCACAGCATTTAACGGTAAAGACAAGGCATGGAAGGCCTGGAGACGCAATATTGTCAGCGAAGCCCACAAGGCTTGCTTTACGAGCTCAGTAGAAGATGATATCCTCGCGAATGTGCGAGCTCGCACATCCTGGGAACTGAGAGTTCGTCGGAAACTGTCACGCGGAGGCCTGAGAGACAAGCAAGGGTGGTCAGTGCTCAAATTTGCTGCTGACGCCAGTCACGGCTCACCTTTACCATGCCAGGTGGATGATGCTGGTCACCATTTCGATGAGTGCTGCCAAAGTGAAATACCTTGGTCCCTATTTCGACAATAAACGTAGCCTTGGAGATGATGATTTGGGCCCGTGGGGATCTCCCTCATGCTCGTCAACCCAGGGTCACCCCACTTACCCGAATCTACTTCCGCCTGCAAACAGTGAAACGCCTCCTGAACCAGCTCGACGTTGGCAAGGCGTCCAGTCCGGACAACACCCCTGCCCGAGTGCTCAAAGAGTGCTCCTATGAACTTGCATCGCCTCTCACGTCCCTCTTCGCCCTGTGCTTCCATAAGGGTGCTAAGCCAGAGGCCTGGAAGAGTGCTCGAGTGGTGCCAGTGTACAAGAAGGGCAGCCTATCCAACCCTTAGAATTACCGCCCAGTCTCCCTCCTCCTCATCATCTCCAAAGTGATGGAGCGTATTGTGAACTGTCAAATTGTGAAGCACCTTGAAAAACATCATCTTCTGTCAACCAAGCAGTACGGATTTCGCAGACGCCTTGGAACAGCGGACCAACTAGCAGTACTTGGGCATGACTGGTCGCTGGCAGCTGGTTCTGGTGGCTGTGCCCATGTCCTGGCTGTCGACATTGCTGGTGCGTTTGACCGCGTGTCGCACCCTGGCGTCCTACACAGAGCGGCCACTCTCGGTATTGGCGGTGGCCTGCTGCAGTGGCTACGGGACTATCTACGGAATCGCACACTAAGCGCAATCGTCAATGGACAGGAATCTGCTCAATTCCAGATTAAAGCTGGCGTACCCCAAGGCAGAATCCTGGCACCCACCTTATTCTTGATGTATGTCAACGATGCTGAGACCTGTCTTTCCCCATCAACGCGAATGGGTGTGTACGCAGATGACACCACGTTGTACACCATCATACGATCTAGAAATAACTCAGTATTGCAGACATGCAAGCTGGCCTGGATCAATTGAGTAGCTGGGGAGAACAATGGCTGGTTCGCTTTGAGCCGACAAAGTCTGCTGCATATTGGCCACCACCGCAACCCCTGGCCACTCCCAGAACTAACAATCAGAGCCCATGATATTCCCAGGGGGACGAGCTGAAGCTCCTGGGAGTGACTTTCGACAGCAAACTCACCTTCAGACGCCATCTTCGCAATGTTTTTCTTCGTGCTGCCGCCCGGCTAGGATTTCTGCGTCGAGCATCAAGTTTCCTTGGTCGTGAAGGACGCTGGACAACGTACAGAGGCTTTGTATGCTCTGTACTCGAATACACACGACTGATATGGATGGGCGCAGCCAACTCTCACCTGCAAAGTCTCGACCGAGCACAGCGGAAGGCTCTTTCTATCATTGGTTCTGACGCCTTGCTGCAGAGGGTAGCTGCCCGCCGCCAAGTGTACGCTCTAACATACATGTACAAGCTAATGTGCCTTCAAGACCGTGTCCGCCATCAACATCAGCTACAAACAGTGTTCATCCTTACGGCCCCCAACTTTCTCGAGCGTTCGTTCCCATAATTAGGGTGTAGTGGATGAATGAAACAGGCTTCCGCAAGAAATGTGTCCGGAACTGATGCCCCAGTTGAAGTCTCTCTTATCCTTCAAGACGAAGGTCCACCGCCACTTGCATCAAAATAATTGGTTCTTGGCTGTGGACTCCCTGTGAGGCTATGTCACCCGTTAACTACGTTCGTGCATCATCTCTTTCTTGTTTCATTTTATTTCATTTCTCTTTGTCGTGGCTCTCTCTCTTTATCTTTCTCTTTCTCTTTCTCTCTCTCTCTCTATCCCTCTCTCTCTCTCTCTCTCTCTCTCTCTCTTTCTCTCTCTTTCTTTCTCTCTCTCTCTCACACACACTCTCACTCTCTCTCACTCTCTCTCTCTCTCTCTCTCTCTCTCTCTCTTTCTCTCTTCATCTCCCTCCCTTCCTAGCTGCATTGCTATCGATGCCAGGTCGTAGAATATGATTCCGAGACCTCTGGTCGGATGAACCTCGCCAACCACATCGGCACATTGCCCCTACTCCCCTTTGTCTTGTTGTCCAGTGTCATTTCAGTAAACTCTTGTCCTCTTTCCCTGATTATTGGAAGGGCTATGTTTGCTAGTAAAAAAAGGAAGAAAGAAAAAGGTGCTCCACAGAAACAACATAAAATTATAATTACATAAATAATGCAGGTGGGGGGGGGGGGTACTAAGGGGTAAGTAGGTAAAATATGAGAGAGTCTAGAAGTGAATGGAAGAGGGAACAGAGTTAGAGCATTTTCGTCTTTTGTCTTAAGTTCGTAGCCTGTCCTTTATCCACTCCCAGTGGGTAAAGTGCAGGTGGGCATTGACCTTCTCTTTGAACATCTGCAATGCTTTCCTTGTTCACGGGTTCAGCAGAACACACTGCGGGAGCTGGTTCCAGACCTCCACAACGTGCTGAGGGAAGGATGAAAGTACATCATTCCGTTCTCTGAGGGGAAGAGTGGGGGCCAGCTGAAACTGGTGTGATGAATGCAGTTGTGTGCTATGGCTTGATGTGTTGGTAGCTCAGGATGGAAGACGGGCGAGGGGCATATCTGGGTCAGTTGAACAATGGAGCTTGTACAGAAAGCAGAGTGCTCCAAGCGTTCTGTGAATGCCTAGGCAATGGAGGTTTTTCTTTCTTTTTTCGTTTTTCTACATTGATCACGGCTCTCGGGCATAGACAAACAAATTGCATAGTGGGAGCATAGTGATGGTGAGGCTTTCTGGCTTAAGCCGACCTGAGGTCTCGACGTCATGGGGACATAAAACGCACCAAAAAGAAAGAAGAAGAAAAAATGAAAGAAGTGACAGGTACATGACACTAAATGTTAGGAGGAGAGACAGTACATTAGAAGGAGGGGATAGATGAGACAGAGAGAGTTAGGAGGAGAAGGAGAGAAAAGAAGGAAACACGTTATTGGAATGAGTACATGGAGCGGGATTTGAAAATCATGGGGTGAGGCAGATATGATGCTGATACTCAGAGATGATCATGTGCCCACGATCAGTCGTTGTTCTTCAAACAGCGGTTGGCTGCAACTTTGAAATGTTGCAAGTTCTTGGTGCAACATGGACCAGAGAAGACTCCGGCGGGCAGCTGGTCCCAGACGGGGAAAACTGCGCGAGGTAAGGCTCGACACAGGTTGTTTCGGGAAGGGGCTGGAAGTTCATTTCCCAGTCGGTGTGCGTGGGCGTTACATCTTTGAAACGCACTACGGGTGGAGTGGACTGTTTGGGATTGGGGCTGCTGGGGTGGAAACATTCTCTGTAGAAGGCGATGTGCATCTGGACAATGCATATTGTACAGTAGGCAAAGGTACGGTCCCTCACCGATTAGGCGATGGCCACCCTGTTGGATGGGGCGAGCCAGAGTGGTTTGTGCCCGGGAGGACAAAGCGCATGCAGGTCACACAATGACACCTGGAGTCCAGCACTCGAGAGGGATTCCGGAGGAAGCCGAGATGCTGCGATCCTCGAATAGCCAACTTGGAAACATATACCAGATCTCTTCAAGACATTGGACTTACGAGCCCGTTTGAGGTGACGCAAGTAACTTATTATCGCTTTCCAGGCTAATGAAGCTAAGGAAAAATGTTGGTAGGAAAAACCTCAGGCTCTTCAACAACGTTCTGAAAACGAAACTTCCGTACCTTCTCCTCAGGTGATATATAAGCAAGAGCAAAAAAGATCAAATACAATGAATTATGAACTCGGATGGTGAGCCAATTAAATTATGGTTGAAAAGGAGAAGGACAAAATGTTACGAGTTATGACTAACTGTCCACCAACCACCATTTTGTCGCACTCGCTGACTGTATAAGATATGGTTACGTTGGTGGATAGTTAGTCATAACTCGTAACATTTTGTCCTTCTCCTTTATCACCATAATTTAATTGGCTCACTATCCGAGTTCAACTTTGCACACCTTAAGAGCCGCCATAACCTATGCGGCGAAGCGTACGTAGTGTGGAACAACTTGTTACTGCACATAACTAGTCTATCATACTTAAATGATACAGTGTAGTGAAGTTCAATAGACTGTTGACGTTTCGGTTTGTCACAATTCGTCTTCGCTTAGCTTCCCCTTTCTTTGTTTTCCACATAAACTTGAGCCTCCCAAGTTGGGTGGTTTGTTGCGTCGTCGAGATTTAGTAAAGCCGGTATGTCCAATAGTCTTACTAGTTTCGTCATTATCCAGCAACATTTGGTATTCTCTGTTGCTGTGGCGCGTAGCTCGTGCTCTTCTTAGTTGCGCTTTTCTTCCCCTCTTTGACCTTTCCGAACCTGAGCCTTCCAAGTTGAAAGGTTGTTGGTTTGTGCGCCTTGGAGAAGTGTTGGAGCTAGTAGTCAGGTCGCCGAATGTCTCAGTACTCCTTGTCAGTTTTGTGCCATTTTTGCCGCAACTCTGCTATGATAGTTGCTGGGACTTCAATGTACATAACCAAGAGTGGCTCCACAGTAGCAGAACAACTAAAGGTGTGGAGCATGCAGAGGACATGTGCTACATGCACAGTGTTGAACAGCTTGTCGACCAACCACCGCACGGCTGCAACACACTGGCCCAGATGATGTCCGACCTACCCGTAGAATCATTTGTTTCTGTTTTGCCACCTCTTGGCAAATCTGACCATGCCTGTCTACTTGCCGACTTCCAGATCCGTGCATCACGCGAGCCTCCCATATCAAGAACTGTATGGAGGTATCAGCATGCAGATTGGGCCAGGATCCGTCACTTCGTCAGAAACACCAATTGGGCAGCTATTGCTTGGACTGATCCAGATCTGTCATGCAATGGCATCTCAGAGAGGAACCTGGAGGGTATGGAGAGATTCATCCCCTCTAATACCCTGAAAACCTGTGCATTCCACCCTCCATGGTGAACCCCTGAGTGCACTGCTGCCACAGTGAGGAAATGACGTGCATGGATATGCCTGAGAGATGACCGGTCCGACGACGATCGACAGTCAGCTTACCAAGATACTAGGCTCCCAACGGTTGCCTGTCTCAAAACTGCGAGAGTGCTTTCATGGCAAAACTGAGACAGAAAATGACTTCAAAGCAGCTGCCACTCAGTGACCGGTAGCACACCGTCAAGTGTGCCTCTGGCAATGAGCGTCGTCAATCTGTTCCGACATTACGTGATACCAATGGACGTGAGTACACAGCCGGCGCGGACAAAGCAGAATGCATGGCCCGTTATTTTGGAAGTAAATGCAGTCTTGGCCAAGGTGACCTCTCAGCCCCATTCCCATATGTCAGGCCTCGAAATGAACAGGCTCTTTCGGATGGCCGTTTCCGTGTGGCTGCTGTTGAGCGCACCCTTTGGCAGTAAAAAAGTAAAGTAAATTATCGTGTCCGTTCCGGAAAGGAAATCACGACGGCCCCTTACACCAGATAAACCCTAGCGGCAGATGCAGCGCCTAACGGTGGGGGTGAGTGGATATGTCTCACAACCATTGGCACAAGTGCCGAAAACGACCCCATTAGCTGCATTCATGTACCCCTTATGCCTGGCCACAAGTTCCCAGTTGACTGTGGGTTGCAGCACGGCTGGAAAAACCGCTCCCAGGCAGGACTTGAACCAGGTACCTCTCGTATCTCAATCATGGTCTTTGACCAACCCACTGCGCCTGCCTGGGCAGTTTAACCCACCAAAGGCTACCGGGCCAGATGGGATACCGGCACGAGTGTTGCAAACATGCTATGCTGAACTGGAACAACCTCTTTCTACACTGTTCACACAATGCTTCCAAACTGTGATACAGCCCAGGACATGGAATATTGGCAACATAGTCCCTATATCTAAAACGGAAATCAAAGTCCCTACCCTCTAATTACCGTCCAGTTTCGCTCTTGTGTATTCTGTCCAAAGTGATGGAGACAATCATCAACAGAACAATTACTATTTTCATCGAGTCGAACAACGTCTTCTCCACAAGACAGTTTGGATTTCGCGATGCCCTTAGTGCAGCCGACCTCCTCTCCAGCTTCCACAACCAGTGGCTGCATACAGCAGGGGAGAAAGGCGCAGCACGCATACTCACCATTGACATAGCCTGCGCGTTTGATCGCGTATCACACCCTGGTGTGCTACACAAGTCCAACGTATACGGCCTACGTTGGCAACTGCACCAGTGGCTCAGCAGCTACCTCAGTGAATGCTACCTTCAAGTGATCAGTTGTGGCCAGACATCCTCAAAGCTCCCAATTCAGACTGGAGTCCCCCAGGGCAGTATTCTGGGTCCGACTCTCTTCCTTATATACGTGAACGACTGCGAGGACCATGTACCAGCCGGTGCTGACCTAGCCTCATTCGCAGACGACCCTGCACTGCATGCCAACATCACTTCCACCACCCAACAAGATACCACCGAAGCCCATCAGCTAGCAGTCGACAACATCTCCCTCTGAAGTCAAGAATGGAAGATAGAAATTTGAACCAGCCAAATCCCAAGCACTGACTGTTAGCTTCCACCGCACCCAATGGAACATGCCACAGATTGAATTCAACGGATCTAACCTGAGGGAACAAGAGGAGCTCAAAATCTTAGGCGTCAGTTTTGATGGTCAGCTTGCCTTCCGCAGCCACCTTCGTATCGTAGCCCTCCGGGCAACACAGCGACTTGGCGCTTTGTGGTAGGCTTTCCACCTTTTAGACGTGCCCGGTCGCATCCAAGCCTACAATGCCTTTGGGCGCCCAGTGATGGAGTACTGCCCCATCGTCTGGATGTTAGTAGCCCATCCCATCTTGCACGACTCGACCGTGTGCAAGCCCGGGCCATCCCAACCATCGCTCCAATGTTTTGGCTACCGAGTCTTTTACTTCGGTCGATGGTTGCAACACTTTGCCTCCTGTACAAGATGGATTGTCCAGATGCACATCCCCTTCTTCAGAGAATGCTGCCACCCCAGCAGCCCCAACACCAAACAGTCCACTCCACCCGTAGTACGATTTAGAGATGATTGTAATGCCCATGCACACCAACAGGCAAATGAACTTCCAGTCCGTTTCCGACACAACCTGTGCCGAGCCTATCCTCACGCAGTTGTCCCCGTCTGGAACCAGCTGCCCGCCGGAGGCTTCCCTGATCCATTCTGCACCAAGAACTTGCAACATTTTAAGGTTGCAGCCAACCATTATTTGAAGACCAACGACTGGTCGTGGGCACATGACCATCTTTGAGTATCTGCATCATATCTGCCTAACCGCATGACTTTTAAATTCCGCTCTAAATACTCCTCCCAATAACAACTGTTCTTCTTTTCTCTCATTCTCTACCTAACACTGGCTTTGTGATCTTTTCCTCCTTGAAATGTCCTGTCTCTCCTCCTAACATTTCGTATCATGTACCTGTCACTCCTTCATTGTTTCTTCTTCTTTCTTGTTGGTGTGTTTTATGTCCCCATGACGTCGAGACCTCAGGTCACGTGGCTGAGGGCAAAAATGCCTTACCATCGCTATGCTCCCACTATGCAATTTTTTATCAATTTTTATGACATTCAGTCATAACTCGGAACATTTTGTCCTTCTCCTTTTTCACAATAAATTATGGACTGCAATGTAGTGATAAACCAGGTCAAAGCTAAAAACAACGATGATTAATACGTGACCAATATACATCATGCCTATACATAATTCATTGTTCTTGCTCTCATTTGCTCATGCCGCTATATTACCTTGTTGATGCGGAAGGAGACAATGTACGGGAGAAGGTACGTCACAACATGAAGAGAAGGCACGGAAGTTTTCTCGCAAAAAAAGTGTTCAACTGCGTAACTTTTCTTACTGCTCATAAAAACGAGCATGCATCAGGGATAATCTGACTTACATTATTCTTTGGTTCCAACGAATGTCCAGAAGTGAGAAGATATTCTACTGCAGAAACCTGACCACGCCGTGCTGCATCATGTAATGGTGTATCACCATCCTGGAAGTAGCAGCCAATTAAAGACAAGGCATGTACACACATACCCACATTCATACACATGTTGATGCACACGCACCCTTGCACGCACACACACACACTCATGCATGCATGCACACACACACACAGACACACACACACACACACACACACACACACAAACACACACACATCCAAAAACACACACACACACACACACACAAACACACACACATCCAAAAACACACACACACACACCTCAAATCCCAGATCTCAGACCTGCCCATCGCAGAAGCAATGGTAAAGAACAGCTACGTTAGACACAGCAACTAGTGATGGGATAACCCTTTGGAGTCCATGGTTCGATTTTGAACCATGGACATTTTGTATGCATGTGGGCGCAGTCAAACTTTCGGTTCTCGGCCAAATCCTGACCAAATTCAACAATCGAAGGGTCTAGATGGTAGAGAAAACTCTCATCTATCGCCTCAAATAGTACTTTTGCGCGTTCGACGATGACATCATTGCGTAATGGTCATTTTCAAACCTAATGGGTGTCCTTGACATGACTCGAGTTGGAGAAGAAGCTGAACTACAGCCTGAAGTGGTTTGATTTAGTTTGATAGGTTGGTCGTATTTTGACAGCGAGCTGTAGTTCTGCGTGGATCTGTATCCTGTACAAGCCTGTCGACGGTATGCCTCATCACTGCTGTGTCCCGCAGTGTGTTTCCAACAGCGGAAAACCTGGAGACGACGCAGTCGCATTCCCCAGTTTTCCTGAAGACAAAGACCTGAGAAAGCGTTGGATCGCCAACATTCATAGGGATGTAGGAGCCGCTTTCACCATCACGAAGCACACGAAAGTGTGTTTTCGGCACTTCGCGGATGAGGTACATCACGCAGGAGCACACAAGCGACCGTCAGAGCAAATTGAAGTCACAACAGACTCGCCGAAGGCTTCTGCCAACTGCCGTACCTACGATTTTCGATTTTCGCACTGAAGACGAAGTGACTAAGCGCAAGCCACCAGCAGAAAGACACGCGCTGCCCTCGGCAAAGAAGCCAAAGCCATCAGCTCAAGGCGCCTCCAGTGTCATCACCCAGTCTGCAACTGCCACTGATGTTGTCCCTTCTGCAGATGACTCCCCAGGCGTATATGTAGTACCAATTGAACACCAGCACTGTGAATGTGTTGAAATGCTGAGAGCAGAAGTGGATTTGCTCAAGAGTGAGAATGAGGTCCTCAAAAGTCGTTGCTTGGCCACAGAGGACATGGAAGCACAGTTAAATGCTGCAGAGAGACATGTGTTCTCTATCCACAGAGTAAAACAATAACCAGAAATTATTGTCTTTCTACACTGGATTTTCATCGTTCCTTATGTTCATGGCGTGCTTCAACTTTCTGCACGATTTCGCCAAGGTGATGCTGACGTGGATGGGTTCACGGCCGGCACCTGATGACGCGTTGCAACACGGCAGCAAACCAGGCAGTAAACCGAAGCTAGAGCTGATGGAGCAGTTCTTTCTCGTCCTCGTCCGTCTTCGTCTCGGACTGAAAGAAGTTGTCCTTGCCGACAGGTTTAAAGTCCACCCATCCACTGTCTCGCGCACTGTCACAACCTGGCTAAATTTAATGTACCATAAGTTTCGTCAACTTCCATCTTGGCTTTCAAGGAGAAGAATAGACAAATTGATGCCACCTGCATTCAAGCAGTGGTATGCAACAACTCGCGTTGTGATTGACTGCACAGAGTTTTTCATTAACATCCCATCATTGCTGGCGCGGCAGAGTGCTACGTGGTCGGGGTACAAAACCACAACACGGTAAAATGCCTTATCGGCATTGCACCGCATGGTCATGTGACATTTGTTTCGAAAGTATTTGAAGGATCTGTGTCGGATCGTGCCATCACAGATCAGAGCGGTCTAATCAGTTTATTAGAGCATGGCGATTCCATTATGGCAGACAAAGGTTTTGACATACAAGATCTTCTTGTTACCCATGGCGTCCGCCTGAACATCCCCCCATTTTGCCAAGGAGGACGCCAAACGACCCCTCAAGATCTTGCAAGTACAAAGAAAATTGCTGCTGTACGGATTCATGAAGAAAGGAAAATGCAGAGGATCAAGTGCTTTGAGATCGTTGGCAAGGAAGTTGATAATACTATGTTTGACATTTTAGACCAGCTTATTTACGTGTGCGCAATGTTGACTAATTTCCAGGGCTCGTTGGTGGCATAAAAATTTCATCCGGACACTATTATCACAACTTGTTTGCAAAATAGTACAGCTTATGGCTGATACATGTATATACATTTGAACTTATTGACGAATGTTTACTCTGTCGTGCCGGTACTTGCTGCGAGGGGTGCTTCTGTGTATATGTACTAAAAATACAATACTCACAAGGCCAATGACACAAGCAAGTCTTTCTTTTTCGATACTCAGAACTTCGTGATTGGAAATAACACTCACCACGGCGACTCATCCTCTCCGGCGCCCATAACAGCAGGTGTGTCCCAAGGCAGTATCCTTGGCCCGACACTTTTCCTCTTGTATGTGTCTGACCTGGATCAGTGCCTTTCTCCCGAGACGCGACTAAGTTCCTTTGCAGACGACACAACCCTCTACAGCCTCATCCGCACGCAGGACAATACGCATGACATGACTGCCGCCTTGCAATCCAGCCTCAAGCGTCTTGAAGAGTGGGGAGAACGCTGGCGCATCAGATTCGAGCCCTCTAAATCGCAACAGCTGCTGATGACTACGAAAGCCACACACCCTGCTGTCACTGACATCAAGTTTGGAGGTATCGCGGTTCCGGAAGCCAACACCATCAAGCTTCTTGGAGTGACATTTGACGCCAAGCTGTCATTCCGGGATCACTTGCACTCAATTGCGACACGTGGCTGCCAGAGACTGGGTGTTCTCCGTCGGGCTTGCCGGGTGTTAGATTACCATGGCCGGCTTTGTGCATACAAGGGATTTGTGCGACCCATCCTCGAGTATGCTCCCCTTGTGTGGATGGGAGCTGCATCCAGCCACCTCGCCCGACTCGACCGTGTACAGAAACGTGCAATGGCCATTATTGGCCCTGGTGCCCTTCTCCAAAGCCTGTGCCACCGCCGGATTGTATCTGGGCTTGTATACCTGTACAAGCTCCAGTGCATCCCAGGACCACCCCAGCTCACCGCCATGATCCCCCCTCCAGCCAAACATGTAGAAGCTCGGCGCACCCGGAGTCAACCTCCTCCTGGCCAGCAGCACCATGTGCAGCTGCAGCAAGTCCTGGACAGGAGAGCACCTGCCTATGCTTCTCGCTCCTTCCCGTTTTCTGTAGTCTCAGTATGGAACAGCTTGCCAAGCGAAATTGTAAGGGCTCCACTCAGCTTGAAGCGGCTCCACACGTTCAAAGAAGATGTCCATAAGTACCTCACGCACCAACACTGGCTGATGGCTACCGACTTCTACGGATGAACTTCTGACTGTGGCACGGGTCATGTTCCTTGGTTCGGCTCTGCTGATGATATTGGGCTTCATTTACCTTTTATTATTTAAATTTTTATTATTAATTTTTTATTTAGTTTGTTTTGTTTGTTATGATTTCTTGGTTTTCCATCCGGTTTAGTTATAATTTAAATTATTATTTGGTGCAGCTTTAGCGCTATGTGGTGTATTATTTTCTTTTTCTTAATTTCGTATTTAGCACTTTTGGGCGTCATTATTTTCTTCTCATTATTTCGCACCAAGTTATTATTTGTGGTATTCTCTAGCTTCTGTTTGTTTTGCAGTTGTTCTTGTGCACCCCCCCCCCCCCCCACACACACACACTTTTTTCGATGCCTAGTTGCAACGCTGACGCCGAGACCTCTGGTCGGTTGAGTTGCTCCCAGCACATCAGCACGTCGTCCCTACATCCCCGATGTTTTGTCCTTTTCCTCGTTTCTTTTGTTCTCCACCTGTTTTCCAGTAGGGCTGTGTCAATAGTAAAAAAAAAAAAAAAAAAAAAAATCAGAGAGTTGTATTACTATGCACAGCAGCTGAGCTTGGGAATTTTAGCCAAACATTTACTAGTACTAAAAAAATACATGCCGATAATTCGGTGGAGTCACACTATCGTGATAACATTTCATGAAAAGACAGATACGGAGTGATGTATTATTATGATATACATGTCGTCGGGGTTTTTTTATTCCTTCGCACGATAGCCCTTCCGATTACTCTCTTATACATCACACGCACGCCACACTCAGAGGACAGATTATTTTCGTTGTTCCAAGGAGAGTCTCAGGAAGAAGGCACCCAAAACAACCAGAATGCGCACGATAAGCATGCAAGCATGCGCACAACAACAAGAACATGTACGATAATCTCCAACCGGCGCAGTCCGCGCGCGGTCCGCACCAACGTGCCAAAAGGGGCACACACGTGCCAAAAGGGCACGTCTGAGACTCTCCTTGGAGCAACAATGATAATCTGTCCTCTGCGTGTGGCGTACGTGTAAGAATAAGAGAGTAATCGGAAGGGCTATCGTGCGAGGGAATAAAACCCCCCGACGACAATTGGTGCCCAACGTGGGGCTCACACACACACACACACACACACATACACACACACACACATACACACACACACACACACACACAGATCACAGGTGCGTAGTAGTCTAAGGTCCAAGGTGGTATTTTCTAGAAACTCGTAACCTACATGTATAGGAGCTCACAAATCTTTTAAAGCTGTTTCTGACTAAGTTGTGGCTGCTGAAGACGATAAAAGTATCGGCAAGTCTGTACAGTTGTCCATTTGTTAGAAATAGCGATCTTCCGGTGCATACGGAAATTGTACATGTACTCAAACCCAATCATTCTAGAGTATATTGGGTTTTTGCATACAAAGTCCGTTTTAGACTCCAGTTGGTGGCAGTCAGGGAGGGTGGGAATAAAACATCATTCAGCTGAGTACATTGAAAAAAAGCAAAAATGTTTATGTAAAATTTAGTTGGACTTGCAAGGTCAGTGCGAGCAACTGTGCTTTGTCATTGTTGAGTACCAGTTCATGATCTGTGCTTGCTGGTCTGTTTGTTTTCTCTCACACAATTGAGGCGCTGTAGCACAGTGTACAGTGTCGATCATCCTGCCCAGGCTCTGATTTCACGTACCACAGTACGGTTTCTCTTGTTGCTCACTGTAAGGCCACCCTTTGTTAATTCATTGTTTAACGTCCTTTTTTTCGCGAAAAGGTACGCGGGAGGGCGGAAAAAAAACAAAAGCCCATTCCAAAAACTGGAAACCCCAATCAAACATTTTGACCAGTAAAGCATGTGATATATACAATATTTCTGGGTCTAACGGCACTTGCAGGCATAGAACAACACTCTTTGATGGTACATTGGAGCACATGCCTGATGAATCCAACAAAACAGGTACATAGCATGGAGTTAGCATGTCATGAATTCATTACATCTGGATTTTTACTAGGACACACACCGTGCGATATTTAAAAGCCAACAAAAAAAGAAAAAGAACACAAGACAAAGGCATGCCCGGGAGGCAAGATTATAAGTTTAAGGTCATGATCGGCACACTGTGAAATTACACAATCATGTATTTACAACTTCGCATATTATTGGTACTACTACTTTCTTGTTTTTTTTTCCGGTCGGAGGCAAAAAGGTACGCGGGCGCGGACGTTAAACAACGAAAAAAGAAAGGGTGGCCTAATGTGCATGATACAAGCTCCTTGGTACTCCATCATCACCTGGAGCTGTTGCTGCCATTGTTGGACCCTGCTGATATCCTTCTTGCAATGCCCGAACGTTGTTCCAACAAATGCACAACTCGCTCTTAGTTGTCACATTCGGTTTGGTCTCGTTCCAGTCTTTCGAATTGAGTGAGTGCGTAAACTTGTATGAAGTGGTGAAGCAAAAGCCGTGCGCCGGCAAACATTCAATGTCCGGGTGTAATGACGCACCAAGGTCCCGGAACTTGCGTCCAATTCCTGAGTGATTTTTGTGTGCCTAGCCTCTAGGTATCATACCATATTTGTTTGGTTCAACCGTTTTGGATGCCCACTGCAATACCATTCACTGTATTATGTGTGTATGTTATCCAAGAAATCTCTCATATTTTTGGGTGGACACTTGAAACCTCGCCATAAGTCAGTAACCTGGCATTTTGCACTAACAGAACTCCTAGGATATCAGCGCCGTCTCAGTACCTGGGGACAGTTGTAAAGAAAAAGAAAAAATATCCTTGGCCCACAATGCCCCACTAAAAAATCCGAAGGGTGTCGCGAAGACGACAATTTCCTTACCTTTCTTTCGTGGACGAAAAAAGACACTTCGCTTCGTCCGTTGCGCATGAAACGAAACATGAGGGTAGTGTTTATCAATTAGAATAGGTATCATGCACGAAGGAATGGCGAAAAGGTACTATGCTCGAGCGCTGGTCGTCATCTTGTTTGTCAATTTTGAGTCCCATTGAGAATTTTCTTCTCCAGACCTCTCAAATTTCCCGCGGATGCAAATAAAAGTGCAACTTCTAGACGACTTTTTTGAATTTGGCGCACGGACTGCGATGAAGTTTGAGTGAGCGGCGAGCGATCAAACATTTCGAATTTTTTGCGCTGCGTGCTGCGAGTCAGCAGCGCGTGAAAAAAAGGGATTTTCCCAGCTTCATAACAGGCGGCACGTGCCAGGACCGGCGCGGCGGGAAGTCACGGCCAGGAAAGCTTCTACTCGAAAAAATTTGAACAGTTCTGAGCTAGATTCAGTGAAATGGCTACAGTAGACCGATTTCGTCTCAGATCTGGAGCTGGACTCGCGTTTGGGGCGCGTTGTGGCGGACAATGAATAGTGCTCTTGTCGAGTTTGGGCGCATTGTATTTCTCTCATCAAGAGCTTTTCAACAAGCCCAAGATCTTCAAAATCGGTGAAGTAGAACAAAAGTTATGTTGGAAATGGAGTGCGCATTTTCGTGACTGCCACAAATTCTGCGGAAGCAAAAAAGTTACGGA
Source organism: Sycon ciliatum (assembly GCF_964019385.1). NCBI lineage: Eukaryota > Metazoa > Porifera > Calcarea > Leucosolenida > Sycettidae > Sycon > Sycon ciliatum. The sequence continues at coordinate 11,310,917 of NC_088653.1, forward strand.
CTCCAAAGGGATAACACACACACACGCACACACACACACACACACACACACACACACACACACACACACACACACACACACACACACACACACACACACACACACACACACACAGACAAACACACACTTTTTTACCAGATAACCACAAACTATCATGGTGCAAACGCCGGCAAAAACGCACAGAGATGCACATAGCGATGGCAGCCGAAGCAGCGGAGGCGGGGCAAGAGCAGCTAAACCGACCAGGGGTCTCGGCCTCAGCACTGCTCATGCGCGCCAAACAGAAAAATACGAAAACAGAAAAAATGAGCAGGAGCACTACAGAGAAAATATGAAATAAGGTTGGCAGCACAGCCACGGAATGTTGTTCAATGGGAGGAAAAAAGTTGAGGATCAGGTACACCATACATTGACTGCATACGCCCAGCAGCAGGTTTTTTTTTTTTTTTTTACCAAGGCCACAGCTTCCAATCATGACATGCAAAGCAGCGGTGCAGCATCGCAGGCATGAATCGTGGACGTGGTGACGGGGTCTGATGTGCTCCACCGACCTAGGGTCTCGGCTTCACTGCACAGCAAATGCGTCGAAAGAAAACGGGGGCTAATAATTATCGGGAGATGGGGGGGGGGGGGAAGAAGAAGAGAAGAAAGAGAGAGAGAGAGAGAGAGAGAGAGAGAGAGAGAGAGAGAGAGAGAGAGAGTGAGAGAAAAAGAGAGAGAGAGAGAGAGAGAGAGAGAGAGAGAGAGAGAGAGAGAGAGAAAGAGAGAGAGAGAGAGAGAGAGAGAGAGAGAGAGAGAGAGAGAGAGAGAGAGAGAGAGAGAGAGAGAGAGAGAGAGAGAGAGAGAGAGAGAGAGAGAGAGAGAGAGATAGAGATAGAGATAGAGAGAGAGAGAGAGAGAGAGAGCGAGGGCGAGAGAGAGAGAGAGAGAGAGAGAGAGAGAGAGAGAGAGAGAGAGAGAGAGAGAGAGAGAGAGAGAGAGAGAGCTGGGAGATAGAAGAGCACAGTGCTCTTGGTGATGGGGACTGCGAAGGATAGCAGGTTCTGGGATATGTGCATGAGAATCAGAATATTGGTGATGATGGCAGCAGGGTTATAAGTTAAGCAGCTGAACACTAATAAGAACAGGGAAAGCGTTGGCGAGCAGATTCAAAGTGCATCAGTAGCAGAGAGCCAGTCCTGAGCAAGAAGGTGACGGTGCACCTTTTTCTTAAAGCTTTGCATGTGAGGCTGGGCGGGTGGGTGGTGGAACAGGTCTGGTGGCAGGGCATTCCATGTTGCAACGGTGCAAGCAGGGAATCCTTGGAGACAGCTATTCCGGGTGTTGGCAGGCAGGCCAGTTGTCATCTGGTATGGATGGGAATCCTGCAGCTGGAGAGACTGACGGGTAGGTCTTGTCTCGGGGGCACGGTGAGTGGCTGGTTTAGGCAGCATCTGCTTCAGAGGGCTGGATGCATCTAGATAGCAGAGCTTGTAGGTATAGGCAAGTGCAGCTACCAGGCGACGGAGTGCCAGGCTAGGGAGCCAAGTACCTGCTCCGATGATGTGGAGGCCCTTCGCTGGATCTGGTCCAGCTTCTTAAAATGGGACGAGGGTGAGCCCATCCACACTAAGGGGCAATACTCGAGTGTGGGTCGCACAAAGCCGTTGTAGACGCGTTGGCGGCTCTCGGCGTCCAGAATGGGAGACGCTCGCTTCAGGAAGCCAATCCGCTGGTTAGCACGGGAAGCTAGGGAGCGGAGGTCAGGGTGTCGTCAAAGGTGACTCCCAGGAGTTTCAGCCGACTCTCTTCACTGACCGGTGTGCCGTCAAATGTTGCTCGAGGGAGCTCCCAGGGCTGGCGATGGTGGCCTATAGACATAGCCTGCGTCTTGGAGGGCTCAAATTTGATCCTCCACTTATGTCCCCAACGGGAAAACGCATCAATGCCCTGCTGGAGGAGCTCGGAGCCACAGTCAATGTCAGCTCTTGATGTGAGGCAGTGGAAGAGAGTGGTGTCGTCAGCGTAGGCGGCTAGCTCCATACCTGGTGGGAGGTGGTCCTCGCCATCATTGGTGTAGAGGATGAACAGGGTGGACCAAGGATACTGCCCTGCGGCACGCCAGCTTTGGTCGGGTACGGACTGGAAAGTTCACCTCCAACTGCAACCCTCAAGTGACGATCAGTCAGGTAATCCCTCAGCCAAGCGAGAAGTGGACCAGTTACACCATAGCATTGTGCCTTGTGCAAAACGCCTACATGAGAGACGCGGTCGAATGCGCCAGCCACATCAACTGCAATGACTCGAACCACACCACCTCTGGCTGCAACGCGACTCCATTGGTAGTTGAGTAGCGTGAGTATGTCCTGGGTGCCGAGTTGGCTGCGGAAGCCATACTGACTTTTCGATAAGATGTTGTGTGCCTCCAGGAACTGTCGGATTGAGTGGTTAATAATGGCCTCCATGACTTTCGACAGAATAGAGAGGAGGGAGATCGGGCGGTAGTTCTTAACATCAGACTTGGATTTTTTCTTGTGCACCGGCACAACCATTGCCGTCTTCCACATTGTAGGTTGCCGACCTTGGTGGAAGGCCTGCGAAAAGAGCCGCGACACTGGTGCAGCCAGCTCTTTGCTGCATTGCCGGAGTACACGCCCGGGGATGCCATCTGGACCCGTGGCTTTGGCGGGGTGGAGTTGCCTCAGCTTCCGCTCAACCGTGCTTGGCCGAAAGTGGACATTGCGGAGTTGGGCTTGAGATCGGGGGCGGACTGGAGGGAGGCTGTTGGCTTGCAAGTCGTTGTCACCAAGACTGCACTTTGCGGAGAATTACTGCCCAAATGCTTCGGCCTTTTCGCTGCAGGTGGTGTGCTCAGTTCCGTTCGACGCACGCAGAACAGGTATGTCTGCAGAGCGGTGTCCTTGCCCACCTGCTCGCTTGACGGTTGTCCACCATTGTCGGCTGGAAAGAGCACCTTCTCTTATCTTTCGGCGGATACTGGTAGTGTGCGCTTGCTTGGCTCTGTGCAGACAGTTTGTTGCTTCACCTGTTGCCATAGAGTAGGCCAGCCGCAGGTGTGCATTGTTGGGCGAAGATCGGTGATGTCGCCAGGCACGTTGCTTCCTGTCAACAGCTTCCTGGCACTCAGGTGACCACCAGGCTGGGTCTCCCTGGCGTAGCTTCAGGGTTTTGGATGGGATGAATATCTGCATGCCCTCTTTGATCTTCTGTTCGAGTTTCACACAAGAGACGTCAATGCTGTTGTCATCAGTCAACACCCAGTTTGTGGACCGAAAGAAAGCCCGTAGCCGAGGCCAGTCAGCATGCTGGTAGCGCCACACGGTTCGCTTACTGGGACGGTCACAGGAGGGGGCAACTTCAAAGTCAGTTACCACAACTGCGTGGTCAGATTTCCCTAGAGGTGGATGGAGAGTTGAGATGACGCTTCCAGGAATATCTGACATTATGAGGTCGAGGATATTATTGCCACGTGTTGGCTCATGGACATGCTGATCGAGGCAATGGTGGTAACACAGATCTTCAGCAGCTTCACCAGCAGGGGAAGTTCTACTGCTGCCTAGCCATTCCCGGTTGTGAACATTTAGGTCACCTGCAACGATGATATTCTGGCAGCATTGCCTAGCTTCATCTATGCCAGAGCTGATGCTGTTTAGGGCAGAGATGTCTCCATAAGCGGATGAACCTGAGCGATACACAGCACATACTCCAATGGATGGGCCAGCTGCTGTCTTGAGGCGAACCCACAGGATTTCATTTCCACCAGTATCAATACATTCTAGTTCTGTGAAAGCCAGGTCGGCCCGAATCCAGATAGCAACACCGCCCCCCTGGGCCGTACGGTCCCTTCGAACTGGTGGGAAGTATCCAGGGAATGTGAGGTCAGCAGGCGTGGCCTTGTCCTCCGTGATTTTTGTCTCCGTGACGATGACAATGTCTGGGTTGTGGGCATTGAGAGAAGCTTGGAACTCCCCAAGTTTTGACAAGATACCGAAAGCATTTGTCAGCATGAGGCGGAGCATTCTAGGTGGTTGCCGTGCACGTGTTGGAGCCATCATTGTGAGGATTGGTTATCCTGCCGGGGTGGCTGCGCACCAGGCTGGGCAGGACGCTTCGCATCATGCGACAGCGAATCAGGTGACCGCTCGGCAGAAGAACGTTTGTGGCTGTGTGGCGTGGTTACAGGTGTGCCGGCAGGGGCAGCGGACAGGCCACGACTCGCGCTCAGGAAGTCATTTATCGTGGCGGCAATCCCAAGTTGCTGTTGCTCTTGATCATGCTGCTGTGCTTCCAGCTGGTTGGTGCTACTGTTGCTACTGCTGCTGCGGCGACTGCTGGTGCTGCTGCGGTGACTACTGGTGCTACTGCTGCTGCGGCGACTGCTGGTGCTGCTGCGGTGACTACTGGTGCTGCTGCGGCGACTGCTGGTGCTGCTGCTGGTGCTGTTGTTGTTCTTGTTGTGGCGGCTGCTCTTGCTGCTGCTGGTGCTGTTGGCTGCATTCGCATTTGTGGAGGTGTGGAATCTCCACGGCCTGCAGTAGAGTGGCCTTGGCCAGAAATTGGCGGACGTCACTGTCAGCTTGGAAGTGGCATCAACCGATATCCTGGCTGACACTTGCCCGTTTCCGGCTGTATGTAGGCTGCATTGGTGGGCTTTGACAGGCGTCCCTACGCTTTCCGACCTACGGTGTACAAACTCAGTGAGACTGTCCACTGTGCAGTCGTGGCTCAAGTTGCCCACAAAGAACACAGATCGCTTCTTTCTTGGCGGGCCCGCC
>NC_088653.1:11320691-11340691 GCF_964019385.1 Sycon ciliatum
GATTTTCAAGTTAGTTCAATATTCTAGCGTGGCTGCGTGTACGAGCAGCATTGAGCCGACTAAACTTTGCCTCGTATGTGGCGCACTGAGTAAATTTCTCTGCCAAGCGCCTGTTCTGCGCGTCAGGTTTATCATCCTGGCACACCACACACTTGCTCAGATCGTGCCTGTTCCCCTTCGGGTCTGCCTGCCTGATTCGGCTCCAAAACACTCTGGAGCAAGCTTTTCTTCAAACGTCCAAGGTTTCGAATTTCTTGACGGACTCTGTACGCAGAAACCCACTACATGTACAGTATCCTAGAATGACTGGGTTCGAGTACATGTACAATTTCCGTAAGCAGCGGAAGATCGCCATATCTAACAAACGGACAACAGTACAGACTTGCCGATACTTTTATCGTCTTCAGCAGCCACAACTTAGTCGGAAACAGCTCTAAAAAATTTGTGAGCTCCTACTTGCCACGAAACTTCTAAACTATGACTCTTTTTCGAAATGGGACCGCGCACTATAGAGACCCAATGCCAGTCAGAAGATCGCAGATCCTTATGAACGCCTTCTTTGAACTGCCGGAGGCGAGGTAGAGTTAGTGGTGCTGTGATGAGCTCTGGAGGAAGGCGATTCCAATTCTCAACGATGGCGGACGGAAATGATTGCTGTACGCTGTTGCGTGAGTGACGGTTGCGGGGCATGGCAAACAGCAATTCATGGCAAATCCGGCTCTGCTGATTAGTGCGAGGATGCCCTTGCAGCTCTGGTGCAACGGCAGGGATCATTGCTCGCAGTGGTGAGCTGGTTGGGAGGCACTGGAGCTTTTATAAGTACGTGTGAGCAGCAACAGCATGGCGGAGGGCCGGACTTGGAAGCCATGACTCACGAGAGATGATCGTGAGAGCTCGTTACTGAACTGCATCGAGCTGGCGAAGGGTTGTAGTGGCAACCCCCATCCAGACCAACGGGCAGTATTCCATTACTGGTCTGACGAAGCCTTTGTAGACTCGCTCTCTTCCACGAACATCAAGGATGGGGGCAGCTCTGTTGAGGAAGTGTAACCGCTGGTGTGCACGTACGGCTACAGAGCGCAATTGCTGGTGGAAAGACAACTGTGTGTCGAACTGGACTCCTAGGAGCTTGAGCTCTGCTTCCTCAACAATTGGTACTCCATCGAAGGAGATGGCCATGAGCTGCCGATGTGGCCGATGGTGAGGGCCTGGGATTTGGTGGGCTTAAATGAGATCTTCTAGGCTTTGCCCCAGGCGGGAGGTCATCCACTGCATGCTGCAAAACACGGCCTCTTTCATTCACGACTGCGAGACACTGATACAGCGTGGTGTCGTCCGCATAGACAGCGAGATCTACGCCCTCTCCGAGAGTAGCGTCACTGTCATTCACGTATAACAAGAACAGGGTAAGCCCCATTATACTTCCTTGAGGAACACCAGCGGTAATGGGAAAGACATTAGACTCATGGCCAGATACGACTCCACGGAGAAGCCAAGCTGATAGATAGTCGGTCAACTAAGTTAAAAGGGGGCCCCTGAGCCCATATACAGCAGCCTTTTGAATCACACCTTTGTGGGACACCTTATCAAATGCTCCAGCTATGTCTATTGCAAGAACATGGGCTGAGCCTCCCGAACCGGCAGCTCTACAACATAGATGATGTAGGAGCGTCAGGACATTTGCAGTTCCGAGGCGTCGGCGGAATACATATTGCTTTGCAGACAGAACATTATGGTGATCTAGAAAGTTCATGATTGCGAAGTTCACAATGCCTTCCATTACCTTTGAGATAATGTTGAGTAGGGACTCTGGTCGGTAGTGGCTGATGGGTGAACGGGAGTTCTTCTTGTGAACTGGAACTAGTCTGGCCTCTTTCCAGTCTGCTGGTTGTCTTCCAATAGAGAAACACGTGGCAAAGAGGCGTGCTAGGGGGGGGGGGGGCAGCAAGCTCGTTTTCACACGTCTTGAGGACACAAGCTGGGATGGCGTCAGGTCCTGTTGCTTTGGGCTCGGGCTACAGCTGGTTCCCTGAAATGCACTTGGTGCAAGAGGGCGGTAGACTTAGGCTCATCCTCGAAATCATCCACAAGAGAGCATTTCCCAGCAAAATCCTTCCCAAACGCCTCAGCTTTGCTACTATTGGTGGAGTGTTAATTGCCATCATGATCGATGATAGTAGGGAGGCCAGAGTTGCGTCCATGGCCACTGGCTTGCTTCAGAGTTTTCCACCACTTTTTATCAATTGCACAACCTGCTTGCAGTCGAGCTCGAAGACGCTGACGGTGGATTGAATTTGCAGCAGAAATGCGGAGGCGGTCATTTTTGCAGACTATCTTTTATGTGCTCTGATTTTGCAACACAAGGTTGTGAGCGGTTCCTAAGCTGGCCGGCCTGCATGCACCTGTACTAGGTCATACTCACCTTTCGTTCCATCGGCCTGGGTAGCTACTTGCGCGCAACCATGTTTGCCATAGCTACCCATGCCCTTTATATTGCGTTGTTTCCCAGTCGACCTCTCTCTCTTCAATAATCTCGCTCTCTTCAATATTCTCGCTTTCTCACTCTTCATCAATGTAGTTGTTTCGTTCGTCTTGGTCTCTTGTCTCGTCGCCTATAATAAATGTCGTTCCCAATAACTTGTTCCCATTGTCCGTTGTAATGTCTGGAGAAGATGTCGTCAGTTGACCTTTTTCGGACTCAACATAACAACAACAGCGTAGTGAAGAAATTATGTAGCATTATTCACACATCGACGAGGAATAGCATCAAAAAATTGTACAGACAACATTTTCTTTCTGGAAACAAAGCATAGGATCAAACTTAAATTTGTACAACGCTTCTAACACAGCCGAATGAAATCGACCTCTACCACGTGACAGTATCGAGCAAATGTGATTACAGTACAAGTCCCGAAAATTACCATACGTGGACAGATGGCTTTAGATAGATGAAGCACCACTCTGGGCTCTTTTCTTTGTTGTCCCCTCAAGTGTCCTGTCATCTCTCCTCTGCATGACATCACAGTACCCATCTCATGGCCTGGTGGAGTTCATTGTCCCTTCAGCTGCATCTCCTCCAGTATGATTCTTCATGGAGCTTCTCACTCTAGCTTCTCTAGTCTCAAAGTTCTGTTTTAATTTCGCGGTCTTCCACGTTGTCCAACATCCACTTTTGTTATTACTTCTATTGTCAATGTTCCTCGGTCCTCTTCAGTACGTCTTCTCACTTGGCTTCATGTGACACTGATAGATCCTTTCACAGTTTTTTGGGTTTTTGATCGGGCCTTTCTCCAACTTTCACATTTCTCTGGGTTGACTCCAGCCCAACACATGTGGAGGAGGAAAAGCAAGTTGGCATATGTACACCGGAAGAGGATGATCCAACAGTAGACTGTGAATTTCATTTAGGAGGACGACCAAGACGACAACGAGACTCAAGCGCATCAAGCGGAACAACACTTAACGGCACATTTTGGCGGATGCGTGCGCTTTATTATCATACTGTTTTTACAAAACACATACATCGTTATTTTGACGGCACAAAGCAGCAAGGCGGCAATGAGACATACGGAATGGCACGGGTGGAGGAAAGGGAGGGGCAGTTTGCTGGCCATAGGATCTCGGCTTCATTGCTACCCAAGTTCGAGGCAAGGGGATCAACGGCCGGTGTTCATAACGGCAGCATCCACACAACGGAGACGGGAAAGGTGTCAGCTACGTATAGATGCCACAGACCTGAGCCTCGTGACAACTCCGGACTTCTGGTCAAGGCCTCAATACTCCCGGCCATGGGAGTACCGAGACCGTCCGAAGCCCCACCGACAACACCCTACCAGCGCTGCGAGAGATGACCCTACACCTGATGGTGCTGACAACGCTTACAGAGACAGTACAGCATCAGCTGGCGCCCCCCCCCCCCCCCCATTGATCAGTTCAGCTCCGCCGCTCCGCTGGCTAGTGACCAACGCATTTGGTTTCACCAACAAGCTGGAAGCGTGGCAGCATGCACTGCTCAAAGATAACGTTGACATAGCAGTTATCACAGAAACGAACTTCTCGGCCAAGACTGTAGCCTCTGAGACGATATTTCCAGGATACTCCCTTCCCATCCAACGTGACCGGGATGCATTTGGCGGCGGCATTGCTGTATGGGTGAAGTCCAGCCTCCCTGTGGTGCACCTCGACCAGATTCCCACTGATGACCATGAAGACCTCCGGCTCGCAGTGAGTCTTTCTACGCAACAATCTGTTGTTATCGGTGCCTTGTTTCGGCCTGGATCCTCTGCGGACAACGACACCTGTCTGATTGAGTATCTTGGACCTGCACTATACGTGGCCGGCACTCACGGCACTCACATAGTGCTAGCTGGGGATTTTAATGTCCATCAAGAGACTTGGCTCTGCAGCAGTAAAACAACTGTAGCTGGAGAGGCCTTGGAAGAACTGTGTGCTGAGCCTCAACTCCACCAGCATGTCTTGCAGCCGACTAGGGGTCTGAACACCCTGGACCTCATCCTCTCCAACATACCCGTTTCTATCGACACCACTGCCAAAGCGCCACTTGGTTGCTCTGACCATGGGGTTGTTCTTGCCGTTTTTTATCTCACCCCTGATGCTTAGCAAGCTACCTCCAGGACTGTCTGGCGCTACAATCAGGCAGACTGGGGGCGCTTCTGACTGGTCCACCATTGCGACTGACGACCCTGAAGAGTCCTGCAGGAAGCTAAGTGACGTCATCTCCAGCGGGATGCAGAAATTTATCCCCGCCAAGCAGCTTGTTTCCCGCCCAGCAGGCCCCAAATGGTGGACTCCTGAGTGCACCACAGCATTTAACGGTAAAGACAAGGCATGGAAGGCCTGGAGACGCAATATTGTCAGCGAAGCCCACAAGGCTTGCTTTACGAGCTCAGTAGAAGATGATATCCTCGCGAATGTGCGAGCTCGCACATCCTGGGAACTGAGAGTTCGTCGGAAACTGTCACGCGGAGGCCTGAGAGACAAGCAAGGGTGGTCAGTGCTCAAATTTGCTGCTGACGCCAGTCACGGCTCACCTTTACCATGCCAGGTGGATGATGCTGGTCACCATTTCGATGAGTGCTGCCAAAGTGAAATACCTTGGTCCCTATTTCGACAATAAACGTAGCCTTGGAGATGATGATTTGGGCCCGGGGGGATCTCCCTCATGCTCGTCAACCCAGGGTCACCCCACTTACCCGAATCTACTTCCGCCTGCAAACAGTGAAACGCCTCCTGAACCAGCTCGACGTTGGCAAGGCGTCCAGTCCGGACAACACCCCTGCCCGAGTGCTCAAAGAGTGCTCCTATGAACTTGCATCGCCTCTCACGTCCCTCTTCGCCCTGTGCTTCCATAAGGGTGCTAAGCCAGAGGCCTGGAAGAGTGCTCGAGTTGTGCCAGTGTACAAGAAGGGCAGCCTATCCAACCCTTAGAATTACCGCCCAGTCTCCCTCCTCCTCATCATCTCCAAAGTGATGGAGCGTATTGTGAACTGTCAAATTGTGAAGCACCTTGAAAAACATCATCTCCTGTCAACCAAGCAGTACGGATTTCGCAGACGCCTTGGAACAGCGGACCAACTAGCAGTACTTGGGCATGACTGGTCGCTGGCAGCTGGTTCTGGTGGCTGTGCCCATGTCCTGGCTGTCGACATTGCTGGTGCGTTTGACCGCGTGTCGCACCCTGGCGTCCTACACAGAGCGGCCACTCTCGGTATTGGCGGTGGCCTGCTGCAGTGGCTACGGGACTATCTACGGAATCGCACACTAAGCGCAATCGTCAATGGACAGGAATCTGCTCAATTCCAGATTAAAGCTGGCGTACCCCAAGGCAGAATCCTGGCACCCACCTTATTCTTGATGTATGTCAACGATGCTGAGACCTGTCTTTCCCCATCAACGCGACTGGGTGTGTACGCAGATGACACCACGTTGTACACCATCATACGATCTAGAAATAACTCAGTATTGCAGACATGCAAGCTGGCCTGGATCAATTGAGTAGCTGGGGAGAACAATGGCTGGTTCGCTTTGAGCCGACAAAGTCTGCTGCATATTGGCCACCACCGCAACCCCTGGCCACTCCCAGAACTAACAATCAGAGCCCATGATATTCCCAGGGGGACGAGCTGAAGCTCCTGGGAGTGACTTTCGACAGCAAACTCACCTTCAGACGCCATCTTCGCAATGTTTTTCTTCGTGCTGCCGCCCGGCTAGGATTTCTGCGTCGAGCATCAAGTTTCCTTGGTCGTGAAGGACGCTGGACAACGTACAGAGGCTTTGTATGCTCTGTACTCGAATACACACGACTGATATGGATGGGCGCAGCCAACTCTCACCTGCAAAGTCTCGACCGAGCACAGCGGAAGGCTCTTTCTATCATTGGTTCTGACGCCTTGCTGCAGAGGGTAGCTGCCCGCCGCCAAGTGTACGCTCTAACATACATGTACAAGCTAATGTGCCTTCAAGACCGTGTCCGCCATCAACATCAGCTACAAACAGTGTTCATCCTTACGGCCCCCAACTTTCTCGAGCGTTCGTTCCCATAATTAGGGTGTAGTGGATGAATGAAACAGGCTTCCGCAAGAAATGTGTCCGGAACTGATGCCCCAGTTGAAGTCTCTCTTATCCTTCAAGACGAAGGTCCACCGCCACTTGCATCAAAATAATTGGTTCTTGGCTGTGGACTCCCTGTGAGGCTATGTCACCCGTTAACTACGTTCGTGCATCATCTCTTTCTTGTTTCATTTTATTTCATTTCTCTTTGTCGTGGCTCTCTCTCTTTATCTTTCTCTTTCTCTTTCTCTCTCTCTCTCTCTATCCCTCTCTCTCTCTCTCTCTCTCTCTCTCTCTCTCTCTCTCTCTTTCTCTCTCTTTCTTTCTCTCTCTCTCTCACACACACTCTCACTCTCTCTCACTCTCTCTCTCTCTCTCTCTCTCTTTCTCTCTTCATCTCCCTCCCTTCCTAGCTGCATTGCTATCGATGCCAGGTCGTAGAATATGATTCCGAGACCTCTGGTCGGATGAACCTCGCCAACCACATCGGCACATTGCCCCTACTCCCCTTTGTCTTGTTGTCCAGTGTCATTTCAGTAAACTCTTGTCCTCTTTCCCTGATTATTGGAAGGGCTATGTTTGCTAGTAAAAAAAGGAAGAAAGAAAAAGGTGCTCCACAGAAACAACATAAAATTATAATTACATAAATAATGCAGGTGGGGGGGGGGGGGTACTAAGGGGTAAGTAGGTAAAATATGAGAGAGTCTAGAAGTGAATGGAAGAGGGAACAGAGTTAGAGCATTTTCGTCTTTTGTCTTAAGTTCGTAGCCTGTCCTTTATCCACTCCCAGTGGGTAAAGTGCAGGTGGGCATTGACCTTCTCTTTGAACATCTGCAATGCTTTCCTTGTTCACGGGTTCAGCAGAACACACTGCGGGAGCTGGTTCCAGACCTCCACAACGTGCTGAGGGAAGGATGAAAGTACATCATTCCGTTCTCTGAGGGGAAGAGTGGGGGCCAGCTGAAACTGGTGTGATGAATGCAGTTGTGTGCTATGGCTTGATGTGTTGGTAGCTCAGGATGGAAGACGGGCGAGGGGCATATCTGGGTCAGTTGAACAATGGAGCTTGTACAGAAAGCAGAGTGCTCCAAGCGTTCTGTGAATGCCTAGGCAATGGAGGTTTTTCTTTCTTTTTTCGTTTTTCTACATTGATCACGGCTCTCGGGCATAGACAAACAAATTGCATAGTGGGAGCATAGTGATGGTGAGGCTTTCTGGCTTAAGCCGACCTGAGGTCTCGACGTCATGGGGACATAAAACGCACCAAAAAGAAAGAAGAAGAAAAAATGAAAGAAGTGACAGGTACATGACACTAAATGTTAGGAGGAGAGACAGTACATTAGAAGGAGGGGATAGATGAGACAGAGAGAGTTAGGAGGAGAAGGAGAGAAAAGAAGGAAACACGTTATTGGAATGAGTACATGGAGCGGGATTTGAAAATCATGGGGTGAGGCAGATATGATGCTGATACTCAGAGATGATCATGTGCCCACGATCAGTCGTTGTTCTTCAAACAGCGGTTGGCTGCAACTTTGAAATGTTGCAAGTTCTTGGTGCAACATGGACCAGAGAAGACTCCGGCGGGCAGCTGGTCCCAGACGGGGAAAACTGCGCGAGGTAAGGCTCGACACAGGTTGTTTCGGGAAGGGGCTGGAAGTTCATTTCCCAGTCGGTGTGCGTGGGCGTTACATCTTTGAAACGCACTACGGGTGGAGTGGACTGTTTGGGATTGGGGCTGCTGGGGTGGAAACATTCTCTGTAGAAGGCGATGTGCATCTGGACAATGCATATTGTACAGTAGGCAAAGGTACGGTCCCTCACCGATTAGGCGATGGCCACCCTGTTGGATGGGGCGAGCCAGAGTGGTTTGTGCCCGGGAGGACAAAGCGCATGCAGGTCACACAATGACACCTGGAGTCCAGCACTCGAGAGGGATTCCGGAGGAAGCCGAGATGCTGCGATCCTCGAATAGCCAACTTGGAAACATATACCAGATCTCTTCAAGACATTGGACTTACGAGCCCGTTTGAGGTGACGCAAGTAACTTATTATCGCTTTCCAGGCTAATGAAGCTAAGGAAAAATGTTGGTAGGAAAAACCTCAGGCTCTTCAACAACGTTCTGAAAACGAAACTTCCGTACCTTCTCCTCAGGTGATATATAAGCAAGAGCAAAAAAGATCAAATACAATGAATTATGAACTCGGATGGTGAGCCAATTAAATTATGGTTGAAAAGGAGAAGGACAAAATGTTACGAGTTATGACTAACTGTCCACCAACCACCATTTTGTCGCACTCGCTGACTGTATAAGATATGGTTACGTTGGTGGATAGTTAGTCATAACTCGTAACATTTTGTCCTTCTCCTTTATCACCATAATTTAATTGGCTCACTATCCGAGTTCAACTTTGCACACCTTAAGAGCCGCCATAACCTATGCGGCGAAGCGTACGTAGTGTGGAACAACTTGTTACTGCACATAACTAGTCTATCATACTTAAATGATACAGTGTAGTGAAGTTCAATAGACTGTTGACGTTTCGGTTTGTCACAATTCGTCTTCGCTTAGCTTCCCCTTTCTTTGTTTTCCACATAAACTTGAGCCTCCCAAGTTGGGTGGTTTGTTGCGTCGTCGAGATTTAGTAAAGCCGGTATGTCCAATAGTCTTACTAGTTTCGTCATTATCCAGCAACATTTGGTATTCTCTGTTGCTGTGGCGCGTAGCTCGTGCTCTTCTTAGTTGCGCTTTTCTTCCCCTCTTTGACCTTTCCGAACCTGAGCCTTCCAAGTTGAAAGGTTGTTGGTTTGTGCGCCTTGGAGAAGTGTTGGAGCTAGTAGTCAGGTCGCCGAATGTCTCAGTACTCCTTGTCAGTTTTGTGCCATTTTTGCCGCAACTCTGCTATGATAGTTGCTGGGACTTCAATGTACATAACCAAGAGTGGCTCCACAGTAGCAGAACAACTAAAGGTGTGGAGCATGCAGAGGACATGTGCTACATGCACAGTGTTGAACAGCTTGTCGACCAACCACCGCACGGCTGCAACACACTGGCCCAGATGATGTCCGACCTACCCGTAGAATCATTTGTTTCTGTTTTGCCACCTCTTGGCAAATCTGACCATGCCTGTCTACTTGCCGACTTCCAGATCCGTGCATCACGCGAGCCTCCCATATCAAGAACTGTATGGAGTTATCAGCATGCAGATTGGGCCAGGATCCGTCACTTCGTCAGAAACACCAATTGGGCAGCTATTGCTTGGACTGATCCAGATCTGTCATGCAATGGCATCTCAGAGAGGAACCTGGAGGGTATGGAGAGATTCATCCCCTCTAATACCCTGAAAACCTGTGCATTCCACCCTCCATGGTGAACCCCTGAGTGCACTGCTGCCACAGTGAGGAAATGACGTGCATGGATATGCCTGAGAGATGACCGGTCTGACGACGATCGACAGTCAGCTTACCAAGATACTAGGCTCCCAACGGTTGCCTGTCTCAAAACTGCGAGAGTGCTTTCATGGCAAAACTGAGACAGAAAATGACTTCAAAGCAGCTGCCACTCAGTGACCGGTAGCACACCGTCAAGTGTGCCTCTGGCAATGAGCGTCGTCAATCTGTTCCGACATTACGTGATACCAATGGACGTGAGTACACAGCCGGCGCGGACAAAGCAGAATGCATGGCCCGTTATTTTGGAAGTAAATGCAGTCTTGGCCAAGGTGACCTCTCAGCCCCATTCCCATATGTCAGGCCTCGAAATGAACAGGCTCTTTCGGATGGCCGTTTCCGTGTGGCTGCTGTTGAGCGCACCCTTTGGCAGTAAAAAAGTAAAGTAAATTATCGTGTCCGTTCCGGAAAGGAAATCACGACGGCCCCTTACACCAGATAAACCCTAGCGGCAGATGCAGCGCCCAACGGTGGGGGTGAGTGGATATGTCTCACAACCATTGGCACAAGTGCCGAAAACGACCCCATTAGCTGCATTCATGTACCCCTTATGCCTGGCCACAAGTTCCCAGTTGACTGTGGGTTGCAGCACGGCTGGAAAAACCGCTCCCAGGCAGGACTTGAACCAGGTACCTCTCGTATCTCAATCATGGTCTTTGACCAACCCACTGCGCCTGCCTGGGCAGTTTAACCCACCAAAGGCTACCGGGCCAGATGGGATACCGGCACGAGTGTTGCAAACATGCTATGCTGAACTGGAACAACCTCTTTCTACACTGTTCACACAATGCTTCCAAACTGTGATACAGCCCAGGACATGGAATATTGGCAACATAGTCCCTATATCTAAAACGGAAATCAAAGTCCCTACCCTCTAATTACCGTCCAGTTTCGCTCTTGTGTATTCTGTCCAAAGTGATGGAGACAATCATCAACAGAACAATTACTATTTTCATCGAGTCGAACAACGTCTTCTCCACAAGACAGTTTGGATTTCGCGATGCCCTTAGTGCAGCCGACCTCCTCTCCAGCTTCCACAACCAGTGGCTGCATACAGCAGGGGAGAAAGGCGCAGCACGCATACTCACCATTGACATAGCCTGCGCGTTTGATCGCGTATCACACCCTGGTGTGCTACACAAGTCCAACGTATACGGCCTACGTTGGCAACTGCACCAGTGGCTCAGCAGCTACCTCAGTGAATGCTACCTTCAAGTGGTCAGTTGTGGCCAGACATCCTCAAAGCTCCCAATTCAGACTGGAGTCCCCCAGGGCAGTATTCTGGGTCCGACTCTCTTCCTTATATACGTGAACGACTGCGAGGACCATGTACCAGCCGGTGCTGACCTAGCCTCATTCGCAGACGACCCTGCACTGCATGCCAACATCACCTCCACCACCCAACAAGATACCACCGAAGCCCATCAGCTAGCAGTCGACAACATCTCCCTCTGAAGTCAAGAATGGAAGATAGAAATTTGAACCAGCCAAATCCCAAGCACTGACTGTTAGCTTCCACCGCACCCAATGGAACATGCCACAGATTGAATTCAACGGATCTAACCTGAGGGAACAAGAGGAGCTCAAAATCTTAGGCGTCAGTTTTGATGGTCAGCTTGCCTTCCGCAGCCACCTTCGTATCGTAGCCCTCCGGGCAACACAGCGACTTGGCGCTTTGTGGTAGGCTTTCCACCTTTTAGACGTGCCCGGTCGCATCCAAGCCTACAATGCCTTTGGGCGCCCAGTGATGGAGTACTGCCCCATCGTCTGGATGTTAGTAGCCCATCCCATCTTGCACGACTCGACCGTGTGCAAGCCCGGGCCATCCCAACCATCGCTCCAATGTTTTGGCTACCGAGTCTTTTACTTCGGTCGATGGTTGCAACACTTTGCCTCCTGTACAAGATGGATTGTCCAGATGCACATCCCCTTCTTCAGAGAATGCTGCCACCCCAGCAGCCCCAACACCAAACAGTCCACTCCACCCGTAGTACGATTTAGAGATGATTGTAATGCCCATGCACACCAACAGGCAAATGAACTTCCAGTCCGTTTCCGACACAACCTGTGCCGAGCCTATCCTCACGCAGTTGTCCCCGTCTGGAACCAGCTGCCCGCCGGAGGCTTCCCTGATCCATTCTGCACCAAGAACTTGCAACATTTTAAGGTTGCAGCCAACCATTATTTGAAGACCAACGACTGGTCGTGGGCACATGACCATCTTTGAGTATCTGCATCATATCTGCCTAACCGCATGACTTTTAAATTCCGCTCTAAATACTCCTCCCAATAACAACTGTTCTTCTTTTCTCTCATTCTCTACCTAACACTGGCTTTGTGATCTTTTCCTCCTTGAAATGTCCTGTCTCTCCTCCTAACATTTCGTATCATGTACCTGTCACTCCTTCATTGTTTCTTCTTCTTTCTTGTTGGTGTGTTTTATGTCCCCATGACGTCGAGACCTCAGGTCACGTGGCTGAGGGCAAAAATGCCTTACCATCGCTATGCTCCCACTATGCAATTTTTTATCAATTTTTATGACATTCAGTCATAACTCGGAACATTTTGTCCTTCTCCTTTTTCACAATAAATTATGGACTGCAATGTAGTGATAAACCAGGTCAAAGCTAAAAACAACGATGATTAATACGTGACCAATATACATCATGCCTATACATAATTCATTGTTCTTGCTCTCATTTGCTCATGCCGCTATATTACCTTGTTGAGGCGGAAGGAGACAATGTACGGGAGAAGGTACGTCACAACATGAAGAGAAGGCACGGAAGTTTTCTCGCAAAAAAAGTGTTCAACTGCGTAACTTTTCTTACTGCTCATAAAAACGAGCATGCATCAGGGATACTCTGACTTACATTATTCTTTGGTTCCAACGAATGTCCAGAAGTGAGAAGATATTCTACTGCAGAAACCTGACCACGCCGTGCTGCATCATGTAATGGTGTATCACCATCCTGGAAGTAGCAGCCAATTAAAGACAAGGCATGTACACACATACCCACATTCATACACATGTTGATGCACACGCACCCTTGCACGCACACACACACACTCATGCATGCATGCACACACACACACAGACACACACACACAAACACACACACACACACAAACACACACACATCCAAAAACACACACACACACACACACAAACACACACACATCCAAAAACACACACACACACACCTCAAATCCCAGATCTCAGACCTGCCCATCGCAGAAGCAATGGTAAAGAACAGCTACGTTAGACACAGCAACTAGTGATGGGATAACCCTTTGGAGTCCATGGTTCGATTTTGAACCATGGACATTTTGTATGCATGTGGGCGCAGTCAAACTTTCGGTTCTCGGCCAAATCCTGACCAAATTCAACAATCGAAGGGTCTAGATGGTAGAGAAAACTCTCATCTATCGCCTCAAATAGTACTTTTGCGCGTTCGACGATGACATCATTGCGTAATGGTCATTTTCAAACCTAATGGGTGTCCTTGACATGACTCGAGTTGGAGAAGAAGCTGAACTACAGCCTGAAGTGGTTTGATTTAGTTTGATAGGTTGGTCGTATTTTGACAGCGAGCTGTAGTTCTGCGTGGATCTGTATCCTGTACAAGCCTGTCGACGGTATGCCTCATCACTGCTGTGTCCCGCAGTGTGTTTCCAACAGCGGAAAACCTGGAGACGACGCAGTCGCATTCCCCAGTTTTCCTGAAGACAAAGACCTGAGAAAGCGTTGGATCGCCAACATTCATAGGGATGTAGGAGCCGCTTTCACCATCACGAAGCACACGAAAGTGTGTTTTCGGCACTTCGCGGATGAGGTATATCACGCAGGAGCACACAAGCGACCGTCCGAGCAGAAGAAGTCACAACAGACTCGCCGAAGGCTTCTGCCAACTGCCGTACCTACGATTTTCGATTTTCGCACTGAAGACGAAGTGACTAAGCGCAAGCCACCAGCAGAAAGACACGCGCTGCCCTCGGCAAAGAAGCCAAAGCCATCAGCTCAAGGCGCCTCCAGTGTCATCACCCAGTCTGCAACTGCCACTGATGTTGTCCCTTCTGCAGATGACTCCCCAGGCGTATATGTAGTACCAATTGAACACCAGCACTGTGAATGTGTTGAAATGCTGAGAGCAGAAGTGGATTTGCTCAAGAGTGAGAATGAGGTCCTCAAAAGTCGTTGCTTGGCCACAGAGGACATGGAAGCACAGTTAAATGCTGCAGAGAGACATGTGTTCTCTATCCACAGAGTAAAACAATAACCAGAAATTATTGTCTTTCTACACTGGATTTTCATCGTTCCTTATGTTCATGGCGTGCTTCAACTTTCTGCACGATTTCGCCAAGGTGATGCTGACGTGGATGGGTTCACGGCCGGCACCTGATGACGCGTTGCAACACGGCAGCAAACCAGGCAGTAAACCGAAGCTAGAGCTGATGGAGCAGTTCTTTCTCGTCCTCGTCCGTCTTCGTCTCGGACTGAAAGAAGTTGTCCTTGCCGACAGGTTTAAAGTCCACCCATCCACTGTCTCGCGCACTGTCACAACCTGGCTAAATTTAATGTACCATAAGTTTCGTCAACTTCCATCTTGGCTTTCAAGGAGAAGAATAGACAAATTGATGCCACCTGTATTCAAGCAGTGGTATGCAACAACTCGCGTTGTGATTGACTGCACAGAGTTTTTCATTAACATCCCATCATTGCTGGCGCGGCAGAGTGCTACGTGGTCGGGGTACAAAACCACAACACGGTAAAATGCCTTATCGGCATTGCACCGCATGGTCATGTGACATTTGTTTCGAAAGTATTTGAAGGATCTGTGTCGGATCGTGCCATCACAGATCAGAGCGGTCTAATCAGTTTATTAGAGCATGGCGATTCCATTATGGCAGACAAAGGTTTTGACATACAAGATCTTCTTGTTACCCATGGCGTCCGCCTGAACATCCCCCCATTTTGCCAAGGAGGACGCCAAACGACCCCTCAAGATCTTGCAAGTACAAAGAAAATTGCTGCTGTACGGATTCATGAAGAAAGGAAAATGCAGAGGATCAAGTGCTTTGAGATCGTTGGCAAGGAAGTTGATAATACTATGTTTGACATTTTAGACCAGCTTATTTACGTGTGCGCAATGTTGACTAATTTCCAGGGCTCGTTGGTGGCATAAAAATTTCATCCGGACACTATTATCACAACTTGTTTGCAAAATAGTACAGCTTATGGCTGATACATGTATATACATTTGAACTTATTGACGAATGTTTACTCTGTCGTGCCGGTACTTGCTGCGAGGGGTGCTTCTGTGTATATGTACTAAAAATACAATACTCACAAGGCCAATGACACAAGCAAGTCTTTCTTTTTCGATACTCAGAACTTCGTGATTGGAAATAACACTCACCACGGCGACTCATCCTCTCCGGCGCCCATAACAGCAGGTGTGTCCCAAGGCAGTATCCTTGGCCCGACACTTTTCCTCTTGTATGTGTCTGACCTGGATCAGTGCCTTTCTCCCGAGACGCGACTAAGTTCCTTTGCAGACGACACAACCCTCTACAGCCTCATCCGCACGCAGGACAATACGCATGACATGACTGCCGCCTTGCAATCCAGCCTCAAGCGTCTTGAAGAGTGGGGAGAACGCTGGCGCATCAGATTCGAGCCCTCTAAATCGCAACAGCTGCTGATGACTACGAAAGCCACACACCCTGCTGTCACTGACATCAAGTTTGGAGGTATCGCGGTTCCGGAAGCCAACACCATCAAGCTTCTTGGAGTGACATTTGACGCCAAGCTGTCATTCCGGGATCACTTGCACTCAATTGCGACACGTGGCTGCCAGAGACTGGGTGTTCTCCGTCGGGCTTGCCGGGTGTTAGATTACCATGGCCGGCTTTGTGCATACAAGGGATTTGTGCGACCCATCCTCGAGTATGCTCCCCTTGTGTGGATGGGAGCTGCATCCAGCCACCTCGCCCGACTCGACCGTGTACAGAAACGTGCAATGGCCATTATTGGCCCTGGTGCCCTTCTCCAAAGCCTGTGCCACCGCCGGATTGTATCTGGGCTTGTATACCTGTACAAGCTCCAGTGCATCCCAGGACCACCCCAGCTCACCGCCATGATCCCCCCTCCAGCCAAACATGTAGAAGCTCGGCGCACCCGGAGTCAACCTCCTCCTGGCCAGCAGCACCATGTGCAGCTGCAGCAAGTCCTGGACAGGAGAGCACCTGCCTATGCTTCTCGCTCCTTCCCGTTTTCTGTAGTCTCAGTATGGAACAGCTTGCCAAGCGAAATTGTAAGGGCTCCACTCAGCTTGAAGCGGCTCCACACGTTCAAAGAAGATGTCCATAAGTACCTCACGCACCAACACTGGCTGATGGCTACCGACTTCTACGGATGAACTTCTGACTGTGGCACGGGTCATGTTCCTTGGTTCGGCTCTGCTGATGATATTGGGCTTCATTTACCTTTTATTATTTAAATTTTTATTATTAATTTTTTATTTAGTTTGTTTTGTTTGTTATGATTTCTTGGTTTTCCATCCGGTTTAGTTATAATTTAAATTATTATTTGGTGCAGCTTTAGCGCTATGTGGTGTATTATTTCCTTTTTCTTAATTTCGTATTTAGCACTTTTGGGCGTCATTATTTTCTTCTCATTATTTCGCACCAAGTTATTATTTGTGGTATTCTCTAGCTTCTGTTTGTTTTGCAGTTGTTCTTGCGCACCCCCCCCCCCCCCCCCACACACACACACTTTTTTCGATGCCTAGTTGCAACGCTGACGCCGAGACCTCTGGTCGGTTGAGTTGCTCCCAGCACATCAGCACGTCGTCCCTACATCCCCTATGTTTTGTCCTTTTCCTCGTTTCTTTTGTTCTCCACCTGTTTTCCAGTAGGGCTGTGTCAATAGTAAAAAAAAAAAAAAAAAAAAAATCAGAGAGTTGTATTGCTATGCACAGCAGCTGAGCTTGGGAATTTTAGCCAAGCATTTACTAGTACTAAAAAAATACATGCCGATAATTCGGTGGAGTCACACTATCGTGATAACATTTCATGAAAAGACAGATACGGAGTGATGTATTATTATGATATACATGTCGTCGGGTTTTTTTATTCCTTCGCACGATAGCCCTTCCGATTACTCTCTTATACATCACACGCACGCCACACTCAGAGGACAGATTATTTTCGTTGTTCCAAGGAGAGTCTCAGGAAGAAGGCACCCAAAACAACCAGAATGCGCACGATAAGCATGCAAGCATGCGCACAACAACAAGAACATGTACGATAATCTCCAACCGGCGCAGTCCGCGCGCGGTCCGCACCAACGTGCCAAAAGGGGCACACACGTGCCAAAAGGGCACGTCTGAGACTCTCCTTGGAGCAACAATGATAATCTGTCCTCTGCGTGTGGCGTACGTGTAAGAATAAGAGAGTAATCGGAAGGGCTATCGTGCGAGGGAATAAAACCCCCCGACGACAATTGGTGCCCAACGTGGGGCTCGAACCCACGACCCTGAGATTAAGAGTCTCATGCTCTACCGACTGAGCTAGCCGGGCTGTCCCTGCCCTTTTGGCACGTGTGTGCCCCTTTTGGCAGGGACAACATACATGTACAGTATATGAACAACGCAGACACAGCAGCACGGCCATTGTTTGTCCGGATATATGTGTGCGGATGCATTTTGTGGTGGTGTGTTAGTGCGGATATATGGCATCATCAAATGGCATCATCGTGGGCTGCAACCAGGTCATCACGAAACTTTGTCAACTCTGAAGGCTTGACGAGACGCTTGTTCGGTGGGATGGGGTTATACACGGGTTTACGCTTTTCAGACTGACGCTGGGAGCCAAATGCAGCCTTTGTCAGCCTGACGTCGACAATTGGCTGAGGAACGACGTTCCTAGGCCTGGGTCAGTTCCACCTGCAAAGCCGGGACGTTGGGGAATCGTCAACTTCCTCACGTAGCCCAATGCGCACATACTCCTCAAGTGCATAGAGCAAGGCTGCAATATGCTTGCACACACCACCCAAGCTAGCAGTTCATGTGCATAGTGCAAGGATCACCATGCCATCTGGACGCGGGCACAGCTTACACTTGTAAATTACATCTTTTTTCATTGATGGCAGCACGTTACATCGGACAAATGAAAAATTCTCTTGAGTCACAAGTTCAATCTTCTGAACACGGCCATCCTTGAAGAACTTGTAGCCCTTATCTACACCTTTGAACGATGAGAACACTTCACTGTGACTGCCGCTTCCGCTTCCGCTAGACGATGACTCGGCATCAACTGGAGACGTTGATACAGCAACGTCCATGGACTGCCTGGCTGCTACCAGTACAGACTTCTCGATAAAGTGGTTGTACAGCGAGGCAAAGCTGACTGTTGTGAGCTGTTTCAAGCTGCACTGCCAACCCGACTCTGGAAAGGTAACAGAACTATCAAGATTTACGGCTGGTATCTTGCCTGTGTCTGCATCCTGCTCAAGTCGGCGCTGCTTGCGCTCCATATTGGAACCATTGTCTGGATTGATAATTTTCTTGTCCAATCCCTCCTTGACATAGTCTTCAACCCTGTTACACCAAGAAAGACATGAAGAAAAGAGAAATGCAATTCGTAGTAAGTCTTAGGGCTGAGTTGCTTGATTAATGACAGCAAACGAAAGGCCGCCGGGAAAAAAAATTATTATCCTGTTTATTATACTAATGCTCAATTTCTTTGACAAGTTGCTTCATAATCATCTCATGCCGTCCAATAAAACTGCCTTAGTACGAAATATGACAAAGCTTCTTCACAGTTCTCCACAGTGACAAGTAAAATAAATAACTGCTGTACCCTGCAGAGCTCCAGAGTCGAACATCGTCGATGGCTTTCTCAAATTTTGTATTATGAACAGCCAATAATAATCAATATTCACAAGGAATATCCATGGATCGAAGGGCTACGATATGTATTTCGAAATTAATCTCACGAAATGTCAGCACATGTATCAGAAACTCGCCTTTTCACAAGCTCATCATGCTTTCCACGACGAGACGCACCACTGAACGCCAGCCACCTTTTCAACTCTGGTACGTGCAGATCCCTTGGCTTACGACAACTCAGAGAAGCACCGGGAACGTCTGCTTCGACTAAACAGTACAGGTCCTCCATTCTTCCACCGACGACACTCGACTGGTTCAAGAAGTACAATTGTGACTGTGGACAGCCATCGGTGCTCCAAATCAGTCAAAAATCACGACTTCCACGGCTCCAGCTCATAGCCTACACAGCTTCGCCACTAATAAAGGACAACATTAACAGAGGTGTCGAAATCTACAAAACAAGGCTTCGCCAAGAGCCAAAGAACCAAATAGCCATAAAATATTCTGCAAAACCATCTAAAGTAATACAATCGCCTAATGGCCAAGATTCCTCGACACCCATTAGGTTCAAATTTTTCCGTTACGCGTGCCCAATGACGTAATGCGCAAAAGGACTATAGATCCGAAGTCTCTCCGATGAAGTTTGAGTGAGCGGCGAGCGATCAAACATTTCGAATTTTCTGCGCTTCTGCACATTATATAATTACACGCGTGCACACACACACACACACACACACACACACACACACACACACACACACACACACACACACAGATCACAGGTGCGTAGAGGCCCTGAAGAGTGCGAGGATGCCCTTGTAGCTCTGGTGCAACGGCAGGGATCATTGCTCGCAGTGATGAGCTAGTTGGGAGGCACTGGAGCTTGTATAAGTACATGTGAGCAGCAACAGCACGACGGAGGGCCAGACTTGGGAGCCATGACTCTGCTCATAAAAACGAGCGTGCATCAGGGATAATCTGACTTACATTATCCCTTGGTTCCACTGAATGTCCAGAAGTGAGAAGATATTCCACTGTGGAAACATGACCATGCCATGCTGCATAATGTAATGGTGTTTCACCAACCT
>NC_088653.1:11343191-11439479 GCF_964019385.1 Sycon ciliatum
AAAGCTGTTTCTGACTAAGTTGTGGCTGCTGAAGACGATAAAAGTATCGGCAAGTCTGTACAGTTGTCCATTTGTTAGAAATAGCGATCTTCCGGTGCATACGGAAATTGTACATGTACTCAAACCCAATCATTCTAGAGTATATTGGGTTTTTGCATACAAAGTCCGTTTTAGACTCCAGTTGGTGGCAGTCAGGGAGGGTGGGAATAAAACATCATTCAGCTGAGTACATTGAAAAAAAGCAAAAATGTTTATGTAAAATTTAGGTGTACTTGCAAGGTCAGTGCGAGCAACTGTACAAACACAATCAAATTGATTTTCATGCGAGTCTGTAGCATGGCTGTCAAACTTTGAGTTGTGTAATGTGGCGCTCAGTCCCTGATACAAATTTAGAGTCGGTGCTACAAAAAATGAAAAGTACATTGGCTGTGTCATGTACTCAAGCGCAGCAGCAATTAGAATACAGTAGCAATGACTCTGGGAAAAAAGACAACAAACTATTTACATGTCTGTCTCAAGCGGCGCAGCAGCAAAGAATAGCAAAGAGCGACCAGAATGATATACAAGTGACACAACGAAATCATTTACATATTCAGCAGTTTGCAAGCTTTGAAGTATTTACATATAGCAAAAAAAATCGGTTTATGACGCAGTAAACACATGCATCAGAGTTTTCCTCGCAATCCACAAGACAGCAGGATGAAGTAGGTCAATACACCTCTTGGATTTCAGTGTTGATGTCGTCATCATCATTGCAACAATCACTGCCAGCTCCATAGGAAAAGCCACTTGTACGGGCAAGTCAACATGCGTATCATCAAACTAAAGTGATTGGGGAAATAATATCAAAATAAACAATTAAACACAAAAGCAATAAAACATTGGTCTTATTGTTTTGACCAGGTGGTGATCAGGGAAATCAGTGGACCAGGGGACAACGCTGCACGATTGCCATCTGCTGGGTCGCCCGCCACAGCCGGCACCAAACCAGGCAATAACGCGGCACACATGCCATCCACCGGGTCCCCGCAGCATGAACACCATCCACCAGCCCTCGATGCAGATCCGGAGGGCTCTCATAGGTTCCCGTAAGCAGGAGCTGCACGAGTGGTTTGGTCGCTCGGATAGATGCAGCCAGTTCTACCCGAGCGTGGTGCTCTCGAGAACCGGGATAGCCTGACCACCAAATCGCAGGTTAAACACCATCCCTCAGCAGGACCGGCGGCAACAGGCACTTGTTCAGCTTCCTATCGAGCTCATTCAACAGCCCAGGCGCGCACGGTGAGCCGCGCAGGTGATAAGCCCAGATCCCAGCCAAGCATTTGGTGAATACAGCAAAAGCAGCGTGCAGTTGGGTCAGTGCCATACCAGAGAGGTCATGACTCATCTAAGGCCTTCTTCCACAGTTCTGGTTCTCTGCAGGATGCAGGCCGATGGAACTGCAACCGGTCGCCGAAATGTGCCATGAGGCGTTGCTTCACCGCGAAGGAATTCTGAACATGACAAGTCAATCCTAGTTCGTCCAGGAATCGACGGTAACGTTTACATACTAGTCTTCAGTCATATCTGTTGCGGAGTTACTCTGAGTCAGGACAGTAATTTCAATCCACTCACACAATTTCATGATTGCCTGCGCCTTCACATCGCCATTCTGGGCCAGACCAGAATCCACTGCATCATTAGCAAGACGTTTCAGAGACTTCTTGCTTACGTACAGTGAAAAGCAGCTACGGTGATACTTGATCTCATTCGCTATACCATCCTGACCATACTGGTCTGACGAAGCCTTTGTAGACTCGCTCTCTTCCACGAACATCAAAGATGGGGGCAGCTCTGTTCAGGAAGTGTAACCGCTGGTGTGCACGTACGGCTACAGAGCGCAAATGCTGGTGGAAAGACAACTGTGTGTCGAACTGGACTCCTAGGAGCTTGAGCTCTGCTTCCTCAACAATTGGTACTCCATCGAAGGAGATGGCCGTGAGCTGCCGATGTGGCCGATGGTGAGGGCTTGGGATTTGGTGGGCTCAAATGAGATCTTCTAGGCTTTGCCCCAGGCGGGAGGTCATCCACTGCATGCTGCAAAACACGGCCTCTTTCATTCACGACTGCGAGACACTGATACAGCGTGGTGTCGTCCGCATGATCATTTTTGCAGACTATCTTTTATGTGCTCTGATTTTGCAACACAAGGTTGTGAGCGGTTCCTAAGCTGGCCGGCCTGCATGCACCTGTACTAGGTCATACTCACCTTTCGTTCCATCGGCCTGGGTAGCTACTTGCGCGCAACCATGTTTGCCATAGCTACCCATGCCCTTTATATTGCGTTGTTTCCCAGTCGATCTCTCTCTCTCTTCGATAATCTTGCTCTCTTCAATATTCTCGCTTTCTCACTCTTCATCAATGTAGTTGTTTCGTTTGTCTTGGTCTCTTGTCTCGTCGCCTATAATAAATGTCGTTCCCAATAACTTGTTCCCGTTGTCCGTTGTAATGTCTGGAGAAGATGTCGTCAGTTGACCTTTTTCGGACTCAACATAACAACAACAGCGTAGTGAAGAAATTATGTAGCATTATTCACACATCGACGAGGAATAGCATTCAAAAATTGTACAGACAACATTTTCTTTCTGGAAACAAAGCATAGGATCAAACTTAAGTTTGTACAACGCTTCTAACACAGCCGAATGAAATCGACCTCTACCACGTGACAGTATCGAGCAAACGTGATTACAGTACAACTCCCGACAATTAGCATACGTGGACAGATGGCTTTAGATAGATGAAGCACCACTCTGGGCTCTTTTCTTTGTTGTCCCCTCAAGTGTCCTGTCATCTCTCCTCTGCATGACATCATAGTACCCATCTCATGGCCTGGTGGAGTTCATTGTCCCTTCAGCTGCATCTCCTCCAGTATGATTCTTCATGGAGCTTCTCACTCTAGCTTCTCTAGTCTCAAAGTTCTGGTTTAATTTCGCGGTCTTCCACGTTGTCTAACATCCACTTTTGTTATTACTTCTATTGTCAATGTTACTCGGTCCTCTTCAGTACGTCTTCTCACTTGGCTTCATGTGACACTGATAGATCCTTTCACAGTTTTTTGGGTTTTTGACCAGGCCTTTCTCCAACTTTCACATTTCTCTGGGTTGACACCAGCCCAACACATGTGGAGGAGGAAAAGCAAGTTGGCATATCTACACCGGAAGAGGATGATCCAACAGTAGACTGTGAATTTCATTTAGGAGGACGACCAAGACGACAACGAGACTCAAGCGCATCAAGCGGAACAACACATTACGGCACATTTTGGCGGATGCGTGCGCTTTATTATCATACTGTTTTTACAAATCACATACATCGTTATTTTGACGGCACAAAGCAGCAAGGCGGCAATGAGACATACGGAATGGCACGGGTGGAGGAAAGGGAGGGGCAGTTTGCTGGCCATAGGATCTCGGCTTCATTGCTACCCAAGTTCGAGGCAAGGGGATCAACGGCCGGTGTTCATAACGGCAGCATCCACACAACACAGACGGGAAAGGTGTCAGCTATGTATAGATGACACAGACCTGAGCCTCGTGACAACTCCGGACTTCTGGTCAAGGCCTCAATACTCCCGGCCATGGGAGTACGGAGACCGTCCGAAGCCCAACCGACAACACCCTACCAGCGCTGCGAGAGATGACCCTACACCCGATGGTGCTGACAGCGCTTACAGAAACAGTACAGCATCAGCTGGCGCCCCCCCCCCCCCCCCCCCATTGATCAGTGCAGCTCCCCCGCTC
This sequence comes from Sycon ciliatum, assembly GCF_964019385.1. Classification (NCBI taxonomy): domain Eukaryota; kingdom Metazoa; phylum Porifera; class Calcarea; order Leucosolenida; family Sycettidae; genus Sycon; species Sycon ciliatum. The sequence continues at coordinate 11,346,971 of NC_088653.1, forward strand.
CGCTGGCTAGTGACCAACCCATTTGGTCTCACCAACAAGCTGGAAGCGTGGCAGCATGCACTGCTCAACGATAACGTTGACATAGCAGTTATGTCCATCAAGAGACTTGGCTCTGCAGCAGCAAAACAACTGTAGCTGGAGAGGCCTTGGAAGAACTGTGTGCTGAGCCTCAACTCCACCAGCATGTCTTGCAGCCGACTAGGGGTCTGAACACCCTGGACCTCATCCTCTCCAACATGCCCGTTTCTATCGACACCACTGCCAAAGCGCCACTTGGTTGCTCTGACCATGGGGTTGTTCTTGCCGTTTTTTATCTCACCCCTGATGCTTAGCAAGCTACCTCCAGGACTGTCTGGCGCTACAATCAGGCAGACTGGGGGCGCTTCTGACTGGTCCACCATTGCGACTGACGACCCTGAAGAGTCCTGCAGGAAGCTAAGTGACGTCATCTCCAGCGGGATGCAGAAATTTATCCCCGCCAAGCAGCTTGTTTCCCGCCCAGCAGGCCCCATATGGTGGACTCCTGAGTGCACCACAGCATTTAACGGTAAAGACAAGGCATGGAAGGCCTGGAGACGCAATATTGTCAGCGAAGCCCACAAGGCTTGCTTTACGAGCTCAGTAGAAGATGATATCCTCGCGAATGTGCGAGCTCGCACATCCTGGGAACTGAGAGTTCGTCGGAAACTGTCACGCGGAGGCCTGAGAGACAAGCAAGGGTGGTCAGTGCTCAAATTTGCTGCTGACGCCAGTCACGGCTCACCTTTACCATGCCAGGTGGATGATACTGGTCACCATTTCGATGAATGCTGCCAAAGTGAAATACCTTGGTCCCTATTTCGACAATAAACGTAGCCTTGGAGATGATGATTTGGGCCCGGGGGGATCTCCCTCATGCTCGTCAACCCAGGGTCACCCCACTTACCCGAATCTACTTCCGCCTGCAAACAGTGAAACGCCTCCTGAACCAGCTCGACGTTGGCAAGGCGTCCAGTCCGGACAACATCCCTGCCCGAGTGCTCAAAGAGTGCTCCTATGAACTTGCATCGCCTCTCACGTCCCTCTTCGCCCTGTGCTTCCATAAGGGTGCTAAGCCAGAGGCCTGGAAGAGTGCTCGAGTTGTGCCAGTGTACAAGAAGGGCAGCCTATCCAACCCTTAGAATTACCGCCCAGTCTCCCTCCTCCTCATCATCTCCAAAGTGATGGAGCGTTTTGTGAACTGTCAAATTGTGAAGCACCTTGAAAAACATCATCTCCTGTCAACCAAGCAGTACGGATTTCGCAGTGGCCTTTGAACAGCGGACCTACTAGCAGTACTTGGGCATGACTGGTCGCTGGCGGCTGGTTCTGGTGGCTGTGCCCACGTCCTGGCTGTCGACATTGCTGGTGCGTTTGACCACGTGTCGCACCCTGGCGTCCTACACAGAGCGGCCACTCTCGGTATTGGCGGTGGCCTGCTGCAGTGGCTACGGGACTATCTACGGAATCGCACACTAAGCGCAATCGTCAATGGACAGGAATCTGCTCAATTCCAGATTAAAGCTGGCGTACCCCAAGGCAGAATTCTGGCACCCACCTTATTCTTGATGTATGTCAACGATGCTGAGACCTGTCTTTCCCCATCAACGCGAATGGGTGTGTACGTAGATGACACCACGTTGTACACCATCATACGATCTAGAAATAACTCAGTATTGCAGACATGCAAGCTGGCCTGGATCGATTGAGTAGCTGGGGAGAACAATGGCTGGTTCGCTTTGAGCCGACAAAGTCTGGTGCATATTGGCCACCACCGCAACCCCTGGCCACTCCCAGAACTAACAATCAGAGCCCATGATATTCCCAGGGGGACGAGCTGAAGCTCCTGGGAGTGACTTTCGACAGCAAACTCACCTTCAGACGCCATCTTCGCAATGTTTTTCTTCGTGCTGTCGCCCGGCTAGGATTTCTGCGTCGAGCATCACGTTTCCTTGGTCGTGAAGGACGCTGGACAACGTACAGAGGCTTTGTATGCCCTGTACTCGAATACACACGACTGATATGGATGGGCGCAGCCAACTCTCACCTGCAAAGTCTCGACCGAGCACAGCGGAAGGCTCTTTCTATCATTGGTTCTGACGCCTTGCTGCAGAGGGTAGCTGCCCGCCGCCAAGTGTACGCTCTAACGTACATGTACAAGCTAATGTGCCTTCAAGACCGTGTCCGCCATCAGCATCAGCTACAAACAGTGTTCATCCTTGCGGCCCCCAACTTTCTCGAGCGTTCGTTCCCATAAATAGGGTGTAGTGGATGAATGAAACAGGCTTCCGCATAAAATGTGTCCGGAACTGATGCCCCAGTTTTTTTTTTCTACAAAATCCACATATCTCCAGACACTGGGGTGAATGATGTTGAAGTCTATCTTATCCTTCAAGACGAAGGTCCACCGCCACTTGCATCAAAATAATTGGTTCTTGGCTGTGGACTCCCTGTGAGGCTATGTCACCCGTTAACTACGTTCGTGCATCATCTCTTTCTTGTTTCATTTTATTTCATTTCTCTTTGTCGTGGCTCTCTCTCTTTATCTTTCTCTTTCTCTTTCTCTCTCTCTCTCTATCCCTCTCTCTCTCTCTCTCTCTCTCTCTCTCTCTCTCTTTCTCTCTCTTTCTTTCTCTCTCTCTCACACACACTCTCACTCTCACTCTCTCTCTCTCTCTCTCTCTTATTCTCTCTTGACCTCCCTCCCTTCCTAGCTGCATTGCTATCGATGCCAGGTCGTAGACTATGATTCCGAGACCTCTGGTCGGATGAGCCTCGCCAACCACATCGGAACATTGCCCCTTCTCCCCTTTGTCTTGTTGTCCAGTGTCATTTCAGTAAACTCTTGTCCTCTTTCCCTGATTATTGGAAGGGCTATGTTTGCTAGTAAAAAAAGGAAGAAAGAAAAAGGTGCTCCACAGAAACAACATAAAATTATAATTACATAAATAATGCAGGTGGGGGGGGGGGGGGTACTAAGGGGTAAATAGGTAAAATATGAGAGAGTCTAGAAGTGAATGGAAGAGGGAACAGAGTTAGAGCATTTTCGTCTTTTGTCTTTAGTTCGTAGCCTGTCCTTTGCCCACTCCCAGTGGGTAAAGTGCAGGTGGGCATTGACTTTCTCTTTGAACATCTGCAATATTTCTTTGGTGACGGGTTCAGCAGAACACACTGCGGGAGCTGGTTCCAGACCTCCACAACGTGCTGAGGGAAGGATGAAAGTACATCATTCCGTTCTCTGAGGGGGAGAGTGGGGGCCAGCTAAAACTGGTGTGATGAATGCAGTTGTGTGCTATGGCTTGATGTGTTGGTAGCTCAGGATGGAAGACGGGCGAGGAGCATATCTGGGTCAGTTGAACAATGGAGCTTGTACAGAAAGCAGAGTGCTCCAAGCGTTCTGTGAATGCCTAGGCAATGGAGGTTTTTCTTTCTTTTTTCGTTTTTCTACATTGATCACGGCTCTCGGGCATAGACAAACAAATTGCATAGTGGGAGCATAGTGATGGTGAGGCTTTCTGGCCTAAGCCGACCTGAGGTCTCGACGTCATGGGGACATAAAACGCACCAAAAAGAAAGAAGAAGAAAAAATGAAAGAAGTGACAGGTACATGACACTAAATGTTAGGAGGAGAGACAGTACACTAGAAGGAGGGGATAGATAAGACAGAAAGTGTTAGGAGGAGAAGGAGAGAAAAGAAGGAAACACGTTATTGGAATGAGTACATGGAGCGGAATTTGAAAATCATGGGGTGAGGCAGATATGATGCTGATACTCAGAGATGATCATGTGCCCACGATCAGTCGTTGTTCTTCAAACAGCGGTTGGCTGCAACTTTGAAATGTTGCAAGTTCTTGGTGCAACATGGACCAGAGAAGACTCCGGCGGGCAGCTGGTTCCAGATGGGGAAAACTGCGCGAGGTAAGGCTCGACACAGGCTGTTTCGGGAAGGGGCTGGAAGTTCATTTGCCAGTCGGTGTGCGTGGGCGTTACATCTTTGAAACGCACTACGGGTGGAGTGGACTGTTTGGGATTGGGGCTGCTGGGGTGGAAACATTCTCTGTAGAAGGCGATGTGCATCTGGACAATGCATATTGTACAGGAGGCAAAGGTACGGTCCCTAACCGATTAGGCGATGGCCACCCTGTTGGATGGGGCGAGCCAGAGTGGTTTGTGCGCGGGAGGACAAAGCGCATGCAGGTCACACAATGACACCTGGAGTCCAGCACTCGAGAGGGATTCCGGAGGAAGCCGAGATGCTGCGATCCTCGAATAGCCAACTTGGAAACATATACCAGATCTCTTCAAGACATTGGACTTACGAGCCCGTTTGAGGTGACGCAAGTAACTTATTATCGCTTTCCAGGCTAATGAAGCTAAGGAAAATGTTGATAGGAAAAACTTCAGGCTCTTCAACAACGTTCTGAAAACGAAACTTCTGTACCTTCTCCTCAGGTGATATATAAGCAAGAGCAAAAAAGATCAAATACAATGAATTATGAACTCGGATGGTGAGCCAATTAAATTATGGTTGAAAAGGAGAAGGACAAAATGTTACGAGTTATGACTAACTGTCCACCGACCACCATTTTGTCGCACTCGCTGACTGTATAAGATATGGTTACGTTGGTGGATAGTTAGTCATAACTCGTAACATTTTGTCCTTCTCCTTTATCACCATAATTTAATTGGCTCACTATCCGAGTTCAACTTTGCACACCTTAAGAGCCGCCATAACCTATGCGACGAAGCGTACGTAGTGTGGAACAACTTGTTACTGCACATAACTAGTCAATCATACTTAAATGATACAGTGTAGTGAAGTTCAATAGACTGTTGACGTTTCGGTTTGTCACAATTCGTCTTCGCTTAGCTTCCCCTTTTCTTTGTTTTCCACATAAACTTGAGCCTCCCAAGTTGGGTGGTTTGTTGCGTCGTCGAGATTTAGTAAAGCCGGTATGTCCAATAGTCTTACTAGTTTCGTCATTATCCAGCAACATTTGGTATTCTCTGTTGCTGTGGCGCGTAGCTCGTGCTCTTCTTAGTTGCGCTTTCCTTCCCCTCTTGGACCTTTCCGAACCTGAGCCTTCCAAGTTGAAAGGTTGTTGGTTTGTGCGCCTTGGAGAAGTGTTGGAGCTAGTAGTCAGGTCGCCGAATGTCTCAGTACTCCTTGTCAGTTTTGTGCCATTTTTGCCGCAACTCTGCTATGATAGTTGCTGGGACTTCAATGTACATAACCAAGAGTAGCTCCACAGTAGCAGAACAACTAAAGGTGTGGAGCATGCAGAGGACACGTGCTACATGCGCGGTGTTGAACAGCTACTAGCCTAGTCGACCAACCACCGCACGGCTGCAACATACTGGCCCAGATGATGTCCGACCTACCCGTAGAATCATTTGTTTCTGTTTTGCCACCTCTTGGCAAATCTGACCATGCCTGTCTACTTGCCGACTTCCAGATCCGTGCATCACGCGAGCCTCCCATATCAAGATTTGTATGGAAGTATCAGCTTGGAGATTGGGCCAGGCTCCGACACTTCGTCAGAACCACCAATTGGGCAGCTATTGCTTGAACTGATCCAGACTTGTCATGCAATAGCATCTCAGAGACGAACCTGGAGGGTATGAAGAGATTCATCCCCTCTAATACCCTGAAAACCTGTGCATTCCACCCTCCATGGCGGACCCCTGAGTGCACTGCTGCCACAGTGAGGAAATGACGTGCATGGAGATACCTGAGAGATGACACGTCTGACGACGATCGACAGTCAGCTTACCACAATACTAGGCTCCCAACGGTTGCCTGTCTCAAAACTGCGGGAGTGCTTTCATGGCAAAACTGAGACAGAAAATGACCTCAAAGCAGCTGCCACCCAGTGACTGGTAGCACACCGTGAAGTGTGCCTCTGGCAATGGGCGTCGTCAGTCTGTTCCGACATTACGTGATCCCGATGGACGTGAGTACACAGCCGGCACAGACAAAGCAGAATGCATGGCCCGCTATTATGGAAGTAAATGCAGTCTTGGCCAAGATGACCTGTCAGCCCCATTCCCATATGTCAGGCCTCGAAATGAACCGGCTCTTTCGGATGGCCGTTTCCGTGTGACTGCTGTCGAGCGCACCCCTTGGCAGTAAAAAAGTAACGTAAATTATCGTGTCTGTTCCCGAAGGGAATTAACGACGGCCGCTAACACCAGATAAACCCTAGCGGCAGATGCAGCGCCTAACGGTGGGGGTGAGTGGATAAGTCTCACAACCATTGGCACAAGTGCCGAAAACGACCTCATTAGCTGCATCCATGTACCCCTTGTGCCTGGCCACAAGTTCCTAGTTGACTGTGGGCTGCAGCACGGCTGGAAAAACCGCTCCCAGGCAGGACTTGAACCAGGTACCTCTCGTATCTCAATCATGGTCTTTGACCAACCCACTGTGCCTGCCTGGGCAGTTCAACCCATCAAAAGCTACCGGGCCAGATGGGATACCGGCACAAGTGTTGAAAACATGCTCTGCTGAACTGGAACAACCTCTTTCTACACTGTTCACACAATGCTTCCAAACTGGGATACAGTCCAAGACATGGAATATTGCCAACATAGTCCCTATATTCAAACGGAAATCAAAGTCTCTACCCTCCAATTACCGTCCAGTTTCGCTCTTGTGTATTCTGTCCAAAGTGATGGATACAATCATCAACAGAACAATAACTAATTTCCTCGAGTCGAACAACGTCTTCTCCACAAGACAGCTTGGATTTTGCCATGGCCATAGTGCAGCCGACCTCCTCTCCAGCCTCCACAACCAGTGGCTGCATACAGCCGGGAAGAAAGGCGCAGCACGCATACTCACCATTGACATAGCCCGCGCGTTTGATCGCGTATCACACCCCGGTGTGCTACACACGTCCAACGTAAACGGCTTGCGTGGGCAACTGCACCAGTGGCTCAACAGCTACCTCATTGAACGCTACCTTCAATTGGTCATTTGTGGCCAGACATCCTCAAGGCTCCCAATTCAGACTGGAGTCCCCCAGGGCAGTATTCTGGGTCCGACTCTCTTCCTCATATACGTGAACGACTGCGAAGACCACGTACCAGCCGGTGCTGACCTTGCCTCATTCGCAGACGACACTACACTGCATGCCAACATCACCTCCACCACCCAAGCCCTCCAGCTAGCAGTCAACAACATCTCCCTCTGAAGTCAAGAATGGAAGATAGAAATTTGAACCAGCCAAATCCCAAGCACTGGCTGTTAGCTTCCACCGCACGGATCTAACCTGAGGGAACAAGAGGAGCTCAGGCGTCAGTTTTGATGGTCAGCTTACCTTCCGGCGCCACCTTCGTATCGCAGCCCTCCGGGCAACACAACGACTTGGCGTTTTGTTTTAGGCTTTCCACCTTTTAGACGTGCCCGGTCGCATCCAAGCCTACAATGACTTTGTGCGCCCAGTGATGGAGTACTGCCCCATCGTCTGGATGTTAGCAGCCCCATCCCATCTTGCAAAACTCAACCGTGTGGAAGCCCGGGCCATCCAAACCATCGCCCTAATGTTTTGGCCACCGAGTGTTGCTCTTCGTCGGATAGTTGCAGCACTTTGCCTCCTGTACAAGATGGATTGTCCAGATGCACATCCCCTTCTACAGAGGATGCTGCCAACCCAGCAACCCCAACACCAAACAGTCCACTCCACCCGTAGTACGATTTAGAGATGTTATGCCCATGCACACCAACTGGCAAATGAACTTCCAGTCCGTTCCCGAAACAACCTGTGCCAAGCCTACCCTCACACACTTGTCACCGTCTGGAACCAGCTGCCCGCCGGAGTCTTCTCTGGTCCATGCTGCACCAAGAACTTGCAACATTAAAAAGGTTGCAGCCAACCATTCTTTGAAGACCAACGACTGGTCGTGGGCACATGACCATCTCTGAGTATCAGCATCACATCTGCCTCACCCCATGACTTTTAAATTCCGCTCCAAATACTCCTCCCAATAACATCTAATCTTCTTTTCTCTCGTTCTCCACCTAACACTGGCTTTGTGATCTTTTCCTCCTTGAAATGTCCTGTCTCTCCTCCTAACATTTCGTATCATGTACCTGTCACTCCTTCATTGTGTGTTCTTCTTTCTTTTTGGTATGTTTTATGTCCCCATGACGTCGAGACCTCAGGTTGGCTGAGGGCAAAAAGCCTTACCATCGCTATGCTTCCACTATGCAATTTTTTTGTCTTTGCCTGTGAGCTGTGTTCATTGTAAATAAATATATAAAATGGTCGCACTCATTGACTGTATAAGGTTTGGTTACGTTGGTGGACAGTTAGTTATAACTTGGAACATTTTGTCCTTCTCCTTTTTCACAATAAATTAAGTACAGCAATGTAGTGATAAAACCAGGTCAAAGCAGAATAGCTAAAAACAACGATGATTAATACGTGACCAATTTACATCATGCCTATACATAATTCATTGTTCTTGCTCTCATTTGCTCATGCCACTATATTACCTTGTTGATGCGGAAGGAGACAATGTACGGGAGAAGGCACGTCACAACATGAAGAGAAGGCACGGAAGTTTACTCGAAAAAAGGTATTCAACTGCGTAATTCTTCCTCGAGCATGCCTCAGGGATAATTTGACTTACATTATTCCTTGGTTCCAACGAATGTCCAGAAGTGAGAAGATATTCCACTGTGAAAACACCGACAAACCATGCTGCACGATGTAATGGTGTGTTACCCTCCTGGAAGTAGCAGCAAATTAAAGACAAGACATGTACACACATACACACATTCATACACATGTTGATGCACACACACCCTTGCACGCACACACACACACACTCATGCATGCATGCATACACACACACACACACACACACACACACACACACACACACACATACACACACACAAACACACACACAAACACTAAAAACACACACACACCTCAGATCCCAGATCTCAGACCTGCCCATCGCAGAAGCAATGGTAAAGAACAGCTACGACACAGCAACTAGTGATGGGATAACACAAACACACACAAACACACACACACGCACACACACACACACAAACACACATACACACACACTTTTTTTACAAGATAACCACAAACCATCATGGTGCAAACGCCGGCAAAAACGCACAGAGATGCGCATAGCGATGGCAGCTGAAGCAGTGGAGGCGCGGCAAGAGCAGCTAAACCGACCAGGGATCTCGGCCTCAGCACTGCTCATGCGCGCCAAACAGAAAAATACGAAAATAGAAAAAAATGAGCAGGAGCACTACAGAGCAAATGTGAAATAAGGGTGGCAGCACGGTCACGGAATGTTGTTAAATGGGTTGAAAAAAGTTGAGGTTCAGGTACACCATACATTGACTGCATACGCCCAGCAGCAGGTACCCGAAATCATACACACACGCACGCGCGTGCGCGCGCACACACACACGCACATGCGAACAGCCACACACACACACACACACACACACACACACACACACACACACACACACGCACACACGCGCGCGGAAGTATTACACACACACACACACACACGTACTATACACACACACCAGTACTACACACACACACACACACACATCACACACACACACACACACACTATACACACATACACACATACACACACACTATACACACACACACAAGTACTATTTACACACACACACACTATACACACACGCACACACACACACACACACACACACACACACACACACACACACACACACACACACACACACACACACACACACACACACAGATCACAGGTGCGTAGAGGCCCAATGCCAGTTAGCAGATCGCAGATACTTATGAACGCCTTTATAGAACTGCTGGAGGCAAGGTAGAGTAAGTGGTGCTGTGATGAGCTCTGGGGGAAGGCGATTCCACTCCTCAACGATGGCGGACGGAAATGATCGCTGTACGCTGTTGCGTGAATGACGGTTGTGGGGCATGGCAAACTGCAATTCATGGCAAATCCGGCTCTGCTGATTAGTGCGAGGATGCCCTTGCAGCTCTGGTGCACGGCAGGGATCATTGCTCGCAGTGATGAGCTAGTTGGGAGGCACTGGAGCTTGTATAAGTACGTGTGAGCAGCAACAGCATGGCGGAGGGCCAGACTTGGGAGCCATGACTCACGAGAGATGATCTTGAGAGCTCGTAACTGAACTGGATCGAGCTGGCGAAGGTTTGTAGTGGCAGCCCCCATCCAGACCAATGGGCAGTATTCCATTACTGGTCTGACGAAGCCTTTGTAGACTCGCTCTCTTCCACGAACATCAAGGATGGGAGCAGCTCTGTTCAGGAAGTGTAACCGCTGGCGTGCACGTACGGCTACAGAGCGCAAATGCTGGTGGAAAGACAACTGTGTGTCGAACCGGACTCCTAGGAGCTTGAGCTCTGCTTCCTCCACAACTGGTACTCCATCGAAGGAGATCGCTGGGAGCTGCCGATGTGGCCGATGGTGATCGATGGTGAGGGCCTGGTATTTGGTGGGCTCAAATGAGATCTTCCAGGCTTTGCCCCAGGCGGTTAGGTCATCCATTGCAGGGCATAGATTAACGGCCGGACATCGGACATTTTCCGGCCATTTTCGGCCACTGACCGGACGTTTTCAATTTCACCGGACATAGTGTCCGGTCAAAAAAGGAAAAAAAGAGCAGCGACCTTTCGACCTTTTTAATGCAGAGTTGGGCTTTCTTCGGAGCTTAGGCCAAATGCGACTTGCATATCGTACAACTAACACGTCTACACCGTAGCCTCGATCCCTCAGGCGTAGACTTCACCATAATCCGCCTGGAGCAACGCGGTTGCTACAGTCAATTCACACTTTCGACCTTTGGCACATGCATGGTGTCGACTTCGCACCTGAATCTATGCCTGCAGTGCAGTTGTTCGCTCTTGAGAGGAAGATGATTGTCTTCTTTTATTTTTCACTCTTTCACTGACCAGGAATGCAGCGATAGTCTTTTAGAATGTCTTCTGGAAAGCGAAAGGGAGATTCAGAGGACTTGCCGCCGGGCAAAAAAAGTCCGTGGTGTGAAGGCCGCTACTTTTGATAAGTGGATCTCGGACAATGATGCAGAGCTGACTACTTCCGCCTGGCTGATTTATGACCGGCAGAAGAACGATCGGCTGTTACCAGAATGTTTGAAGTGTTCCGTGTCACTGTGCATCAAGTTTGTAGACAGAGTCCGCAGTTGTACAAACTTCAGCGAGGCTTTCATAACCGGATCCAAGAACCTGAGAACATCAGCGTTCAAGGATCATGCTGGAACGGAGATGCATAAACGAGGAATGAATCTTTTCCGCAGGGAAGAGTGTCCCGCTCGAAGTGCCCTCGAATTCGGTCAAATTGCGAAGGCACTGTGCGAGATGGACGATGGTGCTGCCGCTATTGCACGACGCAAATTCGAACTGACTTACCTTCTCTGCAAGGAGCATATCGCGTTCGCAAAATTCTTGACTGCAACGCTTTCTTGTACATACATTTGTCGTCAGTAAATAGTTCAGTTTCTAATACAAATAAATTGGCGAATTGTACATAGTAATGTGTGAGATACGTCCACATAATGAGTTATTGTGAATATACTTCAGTGCTACTAAAAAAAAAGAAACACCCTGAAAATGTGTTGTGGAAAATGTCCGGGCATGTCCGGACAGATTTCAAAACGGAAGGACATTTGTCCGAGCTAAATGAAATCCTTAAGCTATGCCCTGCACTGCATGCTGCAAAACACGGCTTCGTTCATTCACGTCTGCGCCCACTGTGATACACTGATACAGCGTGGTGTCGTCCGCATAGACAGAAAGATCTACGCCCTCTCCGAGAGTAGTGTCACTGTCATTCACGTATAACAGAAACAGGGTAGGCCCCAATATACTTCCTTGAGGAACACCAGCGGTAATGGGAAAGACATTAGACTCATGGCCAGATACGACTGCACGGAGATACCGAGCTGATAGATAGTCGGTCAACTAAGTTAAAAGAGGGCCCCTGAGCCCATAGACAGCAGCCTTGTGAATCACACCTTTGTGGGACACCTTTTCAAATGCTCCAGCTATGTCTATTGCAAGAACATGGGCTGAGCCTCCCGAACCGGAAGCTCTACGACATTTATGATGTAGGATCATCTGCAGTTCCGAGGCGTCGGCGGAATCCATATTGCTTTGCAGACAGAACATTATGGCAATCTAGAAAGTTCATGATTGCGAAGTTCACAATGCCTTCCATTACCTTCGAGGTAATGTTGAGCAGGGACACTTGTCGGTAGTGGCTGATGGGTGAACGGGAGTTCTTCTTGTGAACTGGAACTATTCTGGCCTCTTTCCAGTCTGCCGGTTGTCTTCCAATAGAGAAACACGTGGCAAAGAGGCGTGCTAGGGGGGGGGGGGGGGCAGCAAGCTCGTTTGCACAAGTCTTGAGGACACAACCTGGGATGTTGTCAGGTCCTGTTGCTTTAGGCTCGGGCTACAGCTGGTTCCCTGAAATGCACTTGGTGCAAGGGGGCGGTAGACTTAGGCTCATCCTCGAAATCATCCACAAGAGAGCATTTCCCAGCAAAATACTTCCCAAACGCCTCAGCTTTGCTTCTATTGGTGGAGTGTTAATTGCCATCACGATCGATGATAGTAGGTAAGCTAGAGTTGCGTCCATGGCCACTGGCTTGCTTCAGAGTTTTCCACCACTCTTTATCGATTGCACAACCTGCTTGCAGTCGAGCTCGAAGACGCTGACGGTGGATTGACTTTGCAGCAGAAATGCGGAGGCGGGCATTTGTGCAGGCTATCTTGTATGTGCTCTGATTTTGCAACACAAGGTTGTGAGCGCCAATGCCGCCAAGCTCTTGTCTGGGAGGTGTGTGGTGACTACGGGCTGGAATTCACCAAGCTTACAAATCAGGCCAAATGCATTAGTTAGAAGTAGTTTACACTTAGGGTCGCCCAGTGCTGCCATCATTGTTTATCACTGGTCGGCAAAGTTGGTGCGCAACCAGGCTGAGCTGACCCTGGTGCCGTCTTCCGACTGTCGGATGTGTGGAAGGTCCACCTCCTGCAGTATAGTGGCATTGGCCAGAAGTTGGCAGCAAGCAGGATATGCAGGGAGCTGGCATCCACCATCGCTGTTGCAGATATGCAACCGCTATCATTGACATGCATGCTAGAGGTATGGAGCACTACTAGTGTGTTGGAGTTGACGGCCCTGCTACGCAAATCAACAAATTTGCATAACCGGTCTTCAGTTCTCTCCCTGCTGAGATTACCAACATACACGACAGCTCTCTTCGCTCTGTGGGGCTCATCTGCAATGAGTTTCCATGCATCGTCGAAGATTAGCTGCAACACCTTTGTGCTCTTGTTGCGCTTTCGTTTCCGTGGCTGCTGAAAACCGTCATCCGCGTCACTCTCGCCCACGCTGTCCACACTGTGGCCAGGACTCGCCCCTGGGCGAGCATCATTTTCAAATTCAGTACGGGGCGCATCTGATGCTGGACTTTGGTTCAGCGCGCTGGTAGATCTACTCGTACTCGAACTCCTCCTACACGGCCTGCAGGCTGTGCGGCGGTCAGTACCGGTAAGACCACGATTCGTAGTACGTCCTGGCTGGCATGGCTGAGGAGCTTAAGCCGCTGCAATGGCGGATTCTTTGAGAGAAGCAACCTCCTCCTTCAGCTCAGATACTTGTCTGGATAGCTCATCGAACCTATTGTTCAGGCGATCCTCGCGATCGGCGGCCTCAGAGACAAGTGCGGCCAGACCTTTTAGCACTGCCGATACATCCGACCCGAGACTAGGCAGGGAGCCCAACATTTTTGTCTCAGATTCAGTCAAGGCTGATACACGAGAGTTAGTTCTCATGGTAGCTCCGGGCATGGCAAGTTTCCGACACTACTCTACTTCTAATAACTGATCTAGTCTACTTCCAGTCCGGCCTGATGCCGGCTGGGCTGCAAAAAAGGGTAAAAAAGGAGAGCCCGAAAAACGCGTGCCTCACTTTTCCAAAAAAAAACCAAAAAAACACACACATTAACTACAACATGCAGAAACTTGCGGTGCGGGGGATTGCCGGCCATCGGAGTGAGAGGCTACGGAAAGAAAGGCGTAGACACGGCGGAAACAGAATGTTGGCGGAGCCAAGTATGTACAAGAGAGGATTCAGGGTGGGCCGAGTAGACACTGCAAGAGCAGAATGTTGGCGGAGCCAAGCTTCTACAAGAGTAGCCGGAAATGAGCGTGGGCAACACCCCATGATTTATTCACTTTATCAAAGTAAATTAGTAACGAGAAATGGAAGGTGGGAGGGTAAAACAGTAAGAGCAAACAGGAATAATCCACATACAGAACGGATCGAAATATAATAGTCAGGCAAATTCTAGCAAGACACTTCGAGTGCGACGTCGAATGTCACCCAGGTTGAGCGCCACATACAAATGCCATACTGACGCCACGTCGAACGCCTCCCACATCGGAGTCGAGCACCACGCATGAATGCCATTTTGAGAGACACGTTCAATGTAACGTAGAGAGTCACGTTCAATGTCATGCAGAGCACCAAGCCACGTAGAGTACCAGATGTGCATGCACTATGCTTTTTTGGTTAACATGATCACCGTGATGTGCAGAGCAAGCAGCAAAGAATGAGCATGCAGTAACAGCACTATCAATCATAGCAGCATAGATTGAGCGGTAGCACAAAGCTGTGTGTATCCATTAATCTGCATTATCACCATAATGCTACACACACGTCTCGTTTATTCTTTTTCTTTCCTTCTTTTCTCTTCTTCTTTTGCTGAGAGCCTTCTGTTCCCATATTTTCTTTTCATCTGTGTCCGCATTCCTGGGTTACTTGGACATCATTCGCTTCCTTGTCATGGGACAAGTCCGTTCGGTTTGCGAATTCAAATAAACACAACCAACCAACCAACCAACCAACCGCACGCACACACGCACACACACCTTGAACCTTGAACGTGCCTATTGCCGATGGCAATGACAGCGAAGGGACTATCTGCTAGCTTTTCTGTACGGAGCGTGGCGCTTGAGGTCCCCGGTACGACGGCAGACCTTTCCACATGCGCAGCGGAAGCCAGAGTCAGGATCAGGAGGAGCACGGGCGGGAGGACGACGATGAGCAATCTGCCTCCAGGCAGAGCGATCCTGGGCAGCATCCAACCAGCAGTCAGAAGGCACAGGGGGGCTGATGGAGCGGAGATCATCCACAATGGCGTCACATCACCGCTTGCGTGGACCATTGCGAGGGCGTGTTGCAGGGAGCTCCCCAAACAAAACTCGCTTCGGCATGCGGTCGTCGTTCATCCGGCCAACATGGCCAAGCCAACGCAGTCGATATTCTCGGATGATGTACGCGACGTCACAGTCAATGCCAAGGATTCGGGACATGGTAACGGAGGTTACGCGGTTGTCCCTCTGGACCCGCCTGGATACGCCAACGATGATGCGAACACACTGGTGATGAAAGGTGTTGAGAGAGCGCAGGTCTGGTGCCTTCGGTGTCCACGTCTCTGCTCCGCACACACACACACACACACACACACACACACACCTTGAACCTTGAACCTTGAGCCTTGAAACTGCCACCTAAAGGTGATCCAGTGCCTCAAAGAGGCAAGGAGGGCAGAGTTACTTCTTGCATTTGTGTTGAGCCAGGTACTGGGGATGTGTGAACTTCGGAGAGCAGGTCGGGCATGGGATGGTGCGGCGTTCCGATCCAGAGCTGTGTGGGAGAATTGGACTATTATTATTACATACCGAAGGTTTATACAATGAATAAGAACAAATGCAAAGGAGCCATCAAAACTACGCTCCTTTCCGCACAAAACAGCAAGAAAGAACTAAGGAACAAAAGAGATCGCGTGCCAGGCACGACAGGCTAAATCAGGTACAGCAGAAGAGAATACGTCATGATGTACAAGAATGCATAAGTACTGACGCAAGTCAGTACGACGTAAGAAGAGCAGCATGAAGTAGTACACTGTACACATCAAGGGGGGTCATTCTACTTCACCTCTCCCCCTGGTGGCCACAATAAAGGACACCAACACAATAAAGAAAAAGAATGAGAAAATTAAACTGCAAAACAGCCCAAAAACTGAGCAAAGGCAAATATCACCGAAAACGCACGGGTTGCTGCAAATCGGCTCGGTTGCGCAAAACAGGGCCAGGCTGCACAACAGCAGGCTCATGCAAAGGCAGCAGCACAACACAATCATCCAAATCATTATCTGCAGGCACACTAGCACAGCTGTCATCAGCGCACACATCTGCAGCAGGATCATACTTCAATAAATCAATATTGATAACCTTTTCGCCAGAACCATCTGTATGAATAATGACAACAGTAGATGGCGAAATGACAGATTTAATAAGCCAACCACCTTCGTACGGCGAAAGACACTTCTGATGACGTGTTGGGCGACAGAGCATAACTGGTGTGTCGATACTGTATGGACATTCAAAGGCATCGCTCGGTACAGGATCTTCCTTCGACAATTCCATCTCAATGTGGTCACGGATCTGCGCGCTACGTTGTTGCAAATGGTCTACCCACGCACCGGATGACATGCTCGGCTGCTCAGACTCCACAATCACATTGGTCGGCTGCCAACCACACATGGCTTTCATTGGCGAAATGCCAGTTACTGAATGCGGCCGTACTCGGTAATGGTGTAGCAGCAGATCGAGATCAGAACGCCAATCTCTTGACTCTCGCAGTACTTTCCGAATCAAAGTAAGTAGCGTGCTGTTGAACCGCTCGGCTGCTCCCTGCGATTGAGGGTGCCTAACAGCTCCATGACATACGGTAACACCAAATTTGGTGAATAGGGCTTCCACGATGACGTTCACGAACTCTGTTCCATTATCGCATCGAATTACACGGGGCGGTCCCCAGCGACAGCACACAGACACAACAGCTTGCGCCACACTAGCACCATCATGGTGACGTAACGGGATGACTTCGGCATATTTGCTGAACATATCCACACACACTAGAACGCAGTGAAATCGATCATCTCCACCTAGTTCTAAAGTGTCAATCTGCACGACTTCCCACAGATGGGACGGAATCACAGCACGCGCTGGCAGGGCACGAGGGCCACGACGAGGATTCGCTGCTTGGCATTGACCGCACGCCTTGACGAACTGCTGACACAATGACGACATGTTCGGCATGAAACAATGCGAACGCAGAAATTGCCACATGGTTTCCCATCCAGCATGGCCAATGACACGATGAACAGCCACTAATACGCGCTCATGTAAAGACGACGGAATAACAGGCACAGACACTTCTTCATTCACAGGAAGCTTGACCGTACGGATCAATAAGCCATCAACTACGGACAGTTGAGACTTGACCTTGCAGTACGCATCAACAGAGACATCTTCACCAACAGTCAACTGCGCAACGACACGCGCAATAACTGGATCGTTCTTCTGTGCAGCAGCTATCTCAGCTAACGGGACAGGACTGGTCGAAATCGCGGCAGCTGTAGCGACAGTGGCAACACTATCCGCCGATGCGTCGGTCTCACGCTGCTGCTGCTGCTTCCAGTACCGCATGTACCGCTCGGGCACACGGGCCAGTTGATTCGCCAGGTTCTGCTTCGACGGAACCCACACTACTTTGACAATCATGTCCGATGTAGCGACCAGGTCTTCAATGATCTGCAAACGACGTTCAACAAGAACTTGCTGCAATCCGCTGACTTTCCAACGCTTCAAATTATCAAGCAGTGACGTCAGCCAGCCATAGACGGTTTTCGAATCGGTGTGCAAAACGAGATTCTGCACATTCCACTTGGACGCAAGTGCAAGACCCTGGATAGCAGCATCCAGCTCTGCAATATTGATGTGACGACGGTCGTTCGGCTTCCGTAACCACGCTTGGTCTTCCACGATCTGGTCACCAACACCAATAGCGACACCGATTGCAATATCCGAAGCGTCACACCACACGCTCCAGGTGGCAGCAGTTGGGATGTTCCAAACACCTTGCACTGGGTCCTCCGCCAGCACGCGCACCATAGCTTCTTGGCACAGCCGAGTCAGCTCCTCTGGCAGCGGTTCATCCCAGCCACGAACCAACGATGCGAGCCGCTTCAACCATGAACACAGCGGTCTCAGCCATGAGAAGACGGGGTAGTGGCTGGTCAGCTTCCCACACCACTGAAATACATTCCGCTTGGTTGCCAACTGTGGTGCTTCGATGTCTGTGATGTCGCGCCGTTGCCAGCGCACTCCGTCACTAGCAGATGACAGCTTCAAACCAAGGACAGTGGCTTCGTGAAGCTTCACAGCAGGCTTTGTAGGCAGACCGTAGGTCTCTAAGCAAGCAGACACAGACTCTGACTGCTCGGACGGAACAATGATGTCGTCGATAAAGTTATCAGCATCGGGAAACTCACGGATGGAGTATTTCACAATAGCATCCATCAGCTTTGGCGCCACACTAAGACCAAAGGCCATCCGCTCCATGCAGTAAGTCTTTCCCTGCCACACGATGGTTGTGGGAGAACTGGAGCTATCTAGTCTCTCTATCACCCCTCTTCGCCCAACACAACACACCAGCGCAAACGGCAGCCTCTTGGTGGAAACGTATGAATCACGAAAAATGCAAGTAGGAAAAGGAGAGAGAACAAGAAAAGAACAACAAGAACACAAAATCACGAGCACTTCAGCCAGGAAAAGACACGTCTAAAACATGGCGTCCAACATGGCGGCAGAGCAACCGATAGAGGCCCGTCGTGGCTGAAGCTGCTATTGCAGCGACAGCCATCACGGCCACCATTGAATGCAGAAAATAGATAAGAAAACGAAGTCGAGCAACAGCAACTCGAACGAAGCAAAGAAAACAACAAGACTACGCGCAGCAAGCAAAGGCATAGCGATGACATCATTACTCACGCGTGAACACAGAATCTAGCATGCGCATGCAGCCTTGCAGGCGCTGGCGAAATAAATAATGAAGTCAAGACACAAATAAATAACACAACGATCGATCGTTGCAGGAAAACAGTTACAATTCAAATATACTACTTCAAGGAAAGATGAGAAGTGAAACGACTAGCACTAGAAGAAATAGAATAGAATATAGAACAAGGACAATGGAAGCGGACTACGGATGAAGCAAAAATGAGGTAAGAGGCATGACACACTGATGACAGATGTCACCACAACAAATACATAATCGTAATGTTTGTCTACACACACATTGTATCGTCACACTAAATACATTGTCACATCTCCCCCTGGTGACATCGCGTCAACAGTTTTCTACGGTAACGAACAGGAGGAACAAGACCAGCACGGTTGCGAAGACGATGACCACCAACTTGAAGTGGTTGGGCTGGTACATCAGAATCAGAATCACTAGTACTTGAAGCACATGCATCATCATACTCAGGCACACTCACACTTGACGGCTTAATTAGATCAATATTGACAGTCTTCATCGAATGTCGACCATTAGTGTCTCGAACAATTACAACAGTTGATGGAGACACAACACTATCAACTGTCCATCCAGACTCGTACAGCGCTGTTCGCTTCTGGCGGCGATCTCCTTGCCGCAACATCACCGTGGAACCAACACTGTAGGGGTTCACACACCCAACAGGCTGAACAAAATCAGCAGAGGACAACTCACTTTCCACGTAGTCTCGCACAACAGCCGCTTTACTATACAAGCTATCAACCCATGCACTGGGGGACATGTCACAACGCTCATCGTCCACAATCAAGCCATGGGGAACCCAGCCACACATGGCTTCACTTGGGGAAACACCAAGCGCAGAGTGGGGACGAATACGATAATAGTACAATAATACATTTAAAGCAGACACCCAATCGTCGGATTCCTGCACAATCTTGCGAATTAAAGTCAGCAAAGTCCGGTTAAAACGCTCTACACCACCTTGACTCTGCGGATGACGCACTGCACCATGTCGCACCTCTACACCAAATGCATCATACAAAGACGTAACTACCTGATTGACAAATTCTGTTCCATTGTTACAACGTACAACTGCTGGGGCACCCCAGCGGGAACATACATCCACAAACGCAGCTGCTACAGACGGACCATCATGGCGAACCAATGGGACAACCTCGACCCACTTCGTAAACATATCGGTACAGACAAGAACACAATGATACCGATGGCTTCTATTCGGGCCCAACTCCAGGGTATCGAGCTGTACTACATTCCACGGACCAGATGGAATAACCAGACGTGTTGGCTCTGCAACAGGCCCACGCTTCGAATTAGCAGCAGCACACACATCACACGACTGAATCAACGACTGACAAACAACAGCCATATTTGCAAAATAACAACTCGCACGCAACAGCTTCCATGTGGTCTCCCAACTGGAATGACCGCTCACAGCATGGGCACGACACACCACTCGTTGCTGCAATGACTGAGACACAACTGGTACAACACGCACATCATTCGGCGGTACCTTCACACTACGATACAAGTAACCATCATCAGATACAGACAACTGAGACTTCAATTTCTTAAATACCGGGTCGGAAATCTCACGACCATGACGCACAGACTCAATCACACTAACAACAACAGGATCAGACTTCTGCGCATCAAGAATGTCCTGTAACACAATAGCACTCACAATCTTCGGGGGTGCAGAGACGGCAGCAACTACATCTGGCTTGGCTGATTTCTTCCAGCAGCGGATGAACAAATCTGGGACACGCGTCAGCTTGTCAGCCTTGTTCTGCTGGGACGGTACCCACTCAATGGTGACGGACAGCTTCGCGGTCGCGACAATGTCGTCGATGATGTTTAGTCGTCGGCGAACTAACACTTCGTTCAGACCGGACACCTTGACACGCCGCTCATTGTTCAGGCACGACTTCACCCAGCCGTACACGGTCTTGGAATCAGTGACAAGACGGATGTTGCTGGCGTTCCATTCGACTGCCGTCGACAACCCACGGATTACTGCTTCCAATTCTGCGATGTTGATATGCTTCTTCTCGTCGGCATCGCGAAGCCAAGACTTGTCCTCCATGACTTCACCACCAACTTCGGCAACAATGCCATATGCGACATCAGACGCATCGCACCACACGGTGAGCTGCTGCTCGTTCACTGACGCATTCCACACGCCTGTGGCCGGATCCTCATCTTGGACGCGACTTGCTAGTTCGGCACAACAGGTTACCACATCATTGGGGACGTCATCATCCCAACCACCACCATCACGACATGCTAGGCGCTTCAGAAAGCTGCAGGCAGGTCGCAGCCACGAGCACACGGGATAGTGCGATACCAGTCGGCCGCACCACGAGAATACACCACGCTTGGTCAGCTTGCCACACTCGAGACTCACTCCGTCTCGACGCTTCCAACGGGTTTGACCATCTTGGCCAGTGAACAGCTGAAGTCCAAGTACTCGGGCGGAACTGGCGGGCTCAGCTGGCTTCGTCCGCAGGCCATAGCGCTCGAGGGTATCCGCAACAGCCTTTTTCTGCGGTTTCGGGACGTACAGATCGTCAACGTAATTGTCAACACCATCATGATCTCGCGTGCACCACTTGACTATTACGTCCGTGAACTTCGGTACAACACTTAACCCGAAAGCCATGCGGGTCATCACGTACAGCTTTCCCCTCCATTTCACGCACTGATACCAAAGCAACTCAGGTGACATACGGACTTGCAGATAGGCCTTTCGAATATCCAACATCTCATACTTGTTGGCATCGTGCGTACGCCACTCACGCAACTTCTCGCCACACACGGAGGCATCCATACCGGGCTGAGAAACGAGGGCACGGTTCAGCGCACGGTAGTCGAGGCAAGGCCTAACTGGTGTAGTAGGCTTGTGCTCCTGGCTGACTGCAAGCCATGGCAGAATTGCAGCAGGAGCTCCGTGTACCTCTTCATCATGCTCGATGAGCCATCCGTTACCGATCCAGGAGTCCACTTCATGCTGGAACAGCTTCTCCTGATCATCGCTAAGTTTCCGGGGGTACTCCCCAATGCCGCTGCCGATGCGTCCGGTAGGTGGCTTGTCGTCCTTCCACCTCCATGCTGCCTGCCAACACTGCTCAGCTGCTAGCCACTTTATCTGACCATCCTCGACAGATAGCGTCACGTCCTCACCATCTTGCACCACGCTAACATGCCGAGACGGGTGTTGATCCGGCGACTGCAGAGCATCACTAACGACAGACGACACAGGCTCAGGGTCACTGGCGGGTGACGGACCAAACAACACGGACCGCAGATCACCTGACTCAGAGTACTGCAACCTGACGCCACCAATAGCACGGACAAGGTCAGATCCCAGCAACAGGTCAGCATTAATAACCGACAGCTCAGGAACTACAAACGCAACAACACGGGTAGGCGGCAAATTTACGGGTCCATCCAGGCGACGAATCGTTAGTGAAATTGACCCCGAAATCGGCAGGGCTTCGCCATCCAGGGCGAGGAGCTTCTCCTGCTTTACCGCCGACACTTGGTTGCACATCTTAGCCGCACGTATAAAGCCAGACGACACTAGCGTGCGAGCCGACCCGGTGTCCAGCATGGCCTCTCCACGGCACCAGTCATCCGGCTTGGCCGACTCCACGTCCACATAGATCCTCGGCAAGGGGGCAGCTTCAGTGGACACCGCACACAGGCACTTGTTACTGCTACTATGCGACGTACCAGCAGCTGCCACACGTTCTGCTGCCTTGGCTTCTCGCCACTTCCTTCTCTCAGGGCACGCTGGCTTTGCATGACCAGGCTGATCACAAAAGTGGCACACTACTGGTCCACTGAAACGGGGCTTCTGCTTCTTCTTGAACTCTGGGCAGTTACGCTGGACATGCCCAGGCTGATTACAGTTATAGCAGACAACAGTACTGCGAGGTCGGTGTACACCTCCACTGTAACTACTGGTACTGGCACTAGCAGAAACGCTCTGGCTGAACCTGCTCGTGTACCGAGCATCGGTCTCACTGGCTCTGAGCGCACGCACACGCTCTAGACACGCAGGTATCGTCAGCTCTTGGCCAGCCAGTGACATTCTCAGCTGGCGGCCAAATTCGGGCTGTAGACCAGCGATCAGTTGCTCGATCACGATCGGATCCTCTGGCGGTACCACCCGGTTTGTGCCCCGACAGCGCTGCATAACGCTGCAAATCGGCCACATACGCGTCGACACTTTCATCCACACGCAAACAACGGCGCTTGAACAAATCATACGCTCTGGACGGCGTCACACTGAACGCACTCACTAAAACTTTCTTGACCTCTGCTTGTTTGCTTTTGTCACTCTCTGCCATACGAGAAAACACTCGAAATGCATCGCCCTGCAAATATAAGGGTAGATGTTGCATGCGTGCATCTTCGTCGGACCATTCCTTGGCAGTGGCCAAAACTAAAAACTTTGCCCAGAATTCCTCTAGGTCTTCACCATCCTTGCCAGAAAACGGCTGGACAAGATACTTGGTAGACATGATTCACTTGAGTATTCCACGAACGCACAGTAGGAACTCACAGTAGGAACTCACAGTAAGAACTCTCGTCTCACAAAATAAATGAATCACTACGACACTCGTACTCCGAAAACACTTTCCCGACTCTATCCCGGCTCTTTCCCGGGTTTCGGCACCACAAAGTTGTGGGAGAACTGGAGCTATCTAGTCTCTCTATCACCCCTCTTCGCCCAACACAACACACCAGCGCAAACGGCAGCCTCTTGGTGGAAATGTATGAATCACGAAAAATGCAAGTAGGAAAAGGAGAGAGAACAAGAAAAGAACAACAAGAACACAAAATCACGAGCACTTCAGCCAGGAAAAGACACGTCTAAAACATGGCGTCCAACATGGCGGCAGAGCAACCGATAGAGGCCCGTCGTGGCTGAAGCTGCTATTGCAGCGACAGCCATCACGGCCACCATTGAATGCAGAAAATAGATAAGAAAACGAAGTCGAGCAACAGCAACTCGAACGAAGCAAAGAAAACAACAAGACTACGCGCAGCAAGCAAAGGCATAGCGATGACATCATTACTCACGCGTGAACACAGAATCTAGCATGCGCATGCAGCCTTGCAGGCGCTGGCGAAATAAATAATGAAGTCAAGACACAAATAAATAACACAACGATCGATCGTTGCAGGAAAACAGTTACAATTCAAATATACTACTTCAAGGAAAGATGAGAAGTGAAACGACTAGCACTAGAAGAAATAGAATAGAATATAGAACAAGGACAATGGAAGCGGACTACGGATGAAGCTACAATGAGGTAAGAGGCATGACACACTGATGACAGATGTCACCACAACAAATACATAATCGTAATGTTTGTCTACACACACATTGTATCGTCACACTAAACACATTGTCACATGGTCTGATACGGGAACAGACTTGGATGCAGTCGGACGTTCAAGTACGCTTTCCGGATATCCACTACTGACAGCTCCGTACTCTTGGAACGCCAATCTCTCAACTTCTCACCACAGACCGGAACGTCATTGCCAGGATGAGACAATAATATTATGTGATTGTTGAGAAGACGGAAATCCAGACATGGCCTGACCGGTGTCGACGTCTTGTGTTCTTGGCAGGTCGCTAGCAGGGGCAACACAGCAGCTGGCTCACCATGGATAGCAGGGTCGTGAGGCACCATGAAGCCACGGTCAATCCACATGGCGACTTCGTCACGAAACTTCTGCTCTTGCGATGGCGTCAACTTCCCACGGGAATACTCGCCAAGTCCACTGCCGATGGAAGAAGTAGGTTGCTGTCCGCCTTTCCATTTCCACTCGACTTCCCAATAGCCACGCTGCGGGTCAAAGACAGCTTCACCGTCGTCCATACTAAGGCGCACAACGTTCTCGTCTTGCGTGACACCGACATGACGGGACAGCTTGTTGGCAGCAGCTACTGGAGCAGTCGACAGTGTCGGTAGATCAGATTGCTGCGGACCAAAGCGCACACCACACAGCACATTGTCCACGTCGCTGTACTCCAAGTGTACACCTTGGTGAACCGAAATGATATTCAAGCCGATTATCATGTCTGCCATGACTGACGACAGGTGCTCGACTACAAGAAAGTCGGCCTTCGTCAGCGGCAGCTCAACAGCTTCATCGCTACGCTCGACTTCAACACAAACACGTTCCAGTATCTGCACTGCCTTACCACTAACATCCACAATTTGAGTGGCATCAGACATGATGTGCAGGTCCATGGCCGACGCTGCTGACGCTGCAATCAGAGAGTTGCAGGAGTCTACAGCTGCTGACAACCGATGCACATCATCAGCCTCACTCTGTCGTGCGTCCACATAAATGCGCGGCAAGCTACACGGGGACGATGTGGCAGTCACGGCTAAACAAACACCAGTGTCAGCTCCTGACTTGGCCGCGCTGGTCGATTGCTTGCTACGCTTGGGGCAGTTGGCCAGCATGTGTCCCTTCTCTTTACAGTGAAAGCACTTGCCCTTCAATTGGGGACATAAACTACGTTTGTGCCCAGACTGCTTGCAGTGAAAACACAATACACTAGATGGAACAGCAGTAGACGAGGATCCCTTGTTACTACTGCTGGCAGCTGCTGATACAGAACTTGGAAACTGGCGTGTCACTCGTTGCGCAGACCGTAATGCCTTCACCTGATCCGCACACTGGCGAATCTTCAATGAGCTCGCCGCGTTCTGCAAACGAATCTGTCCGGCAAACTCCACAGGTAATCCGGACAGGAACTGCTGTTTTAGCACAGGGTCCTCACTGACCTCTGTATGGCCACTGCACCGCAACAGTCGTCGCAGATCCGCCATATAAACATCGACAGTCTCATCAGTTCTAAGCTGACGACGCACAAATTTGACATATGCTTCCTCCTTCGTGCTGCCGAATGCAGAACGCAACTGCTCATAAATCAATAGAGAGGTTTTGCATTCCGAATTTCGGAATGATTTTCGACTGTGCTTTTCCGAAAAAAGCGCGTTCCGAAAAACGGTATTTTCAGTGTTTTGCATTCCGAAAATCTGATTCGACTTCGTTTCCAAGGGTTGCCATGCAAAACAAAATGGAGAGCGTCGAAGGGGTTGAGCAGGATCAAATCCATGTGCGCAGGTCAAACTGAATTTGGGTGCGGTTCGAAGACGAGGACGGACTGATGGTGGACCAAGTGATCCAACAGCTGAAGACGAGGTTGGCGAACTACTGTCTTGTACTGTTAGTAGGCTCGAGGGCAAAGGAAGATAGATAAGAGTGTGATGAAGTGTGAGAAGATTAGTCAACATGGCGAGATCATCAGCGAGAGCAGCAAAACCAGCAAAAATCAAAACTACATACCTGTACGTGGAAATTTTTTCAAATAATCGAGAGCGGCAGAAAGCAAAAATACAAACATGAAAAATACACTTTTTTGTATTCAAATATGCACTCCCGAACATGAAAGAGCCGAAAATCCATTTTCGGAAAACCTTGCACTTTCGCCACCACACTTCCGAAAGTTCGACTACTTTTTCGACTGCTGCCGCCACATTCCGAAAATAATTCCGAAATTCGGAATGCAAAACCTCTCTAATGTATCGTCCTTCCGCGACGAATCATCTAACTGAGACCATACTGTAAAAGCATCCTTGTCCAAGAATAGTGGTAAGTATTCAGCTCGCTTCTCCTTCGTCTGCCATCCTTGTATTTCGGCAACAACTTTAAATTTTGCCAGAAAAGTTTCAAGGTCTTCGCTCCGGCCACCGCCAAAAGCTTTCAACAACGACAGACCGACAGAAGACGACATTCTCAGCAAGCGACACTAACACTAATCTAAGCCGGGTTTCGGTACCACTTTGTGGGAGAATTAGACTATTATTATTACATACCGAAGGTTTATACAATGAATAAGAACAAATGCAAAGGAGCCATCAAAACTACGCTCCTTTCCGCACAAAACAGCAAGAAAGAACTAAGGAACAAAAGAGATCGCGTGTCTTGCGCACGCAGGCACGACAGGCTAAATCAGGTACAGCAGAAGAGAATACGTCATGATGTACAAGAATGCATAAGTACTGACGCAAGTCAGTACGACGTAAGAAGAGCAGCATGAAGTAGTACACTGTACACATCAAGGGGGGTCATTCTACTTCAGCTGCATGTTCTGCGGCTGCAGTTGTGCCGGCGGTGCCCAGTTTACATGACCTCAGATTGACTTGTACACTTTTCCCGTACGGTAGAGTTTATTTATGCACCCCCGTATTTGTATACGTCTCCCAGGTTCAGTCTACCTGCTCATATACGTCCCTGTGCGGACCGTACCGTGTCTACGGATTTCCATAAACGCATTTGTCTCTCCATATTGATTTTTCCTTCTCTCTCTTTCTCTTTCTCTTAGCTCTTTTCCTTTAGCATTCATACTGTTTGGAAACACTTTTCTTGGTCCTCAATTACAAATAATACAGTGCAAATCTATCAAGCATGCCAAAATTTCATACGGAATCGACCGACAGACATTAGTGGTGGCCCTGGATGGCAACCCTGTTTAGATCCTAGTTGAAGCAGACCTCCAGCTTCAACGTCTAGTTGGACCTGTGTCTCGTACACCTGCATGTGAAAGCAAGTGTTGTCAGATCACTCACATCTGTTGGCGCATATGCACATCTCTGCGCAGACGTGCTGGTATCGGAGGTGTCAGCATAGGCTATGACGAAGCAGGTGAGTTCAACCCTGCTACGTTTGGCCCGGGCACAGCAACTTCTGGCACCACAGCAACAACCGTGTTTGCCCGCGAACACCCCGTACGTCATGTGACCGTTACGAAGGATGATATAGGGGTAACGTTAGATGCCGACAACGGTCTAATCCGGTGAGATGAAGACACCGAGCAGTGGCGCTGGAAGGACGGACGGACAAGCGCCAATGACTGGCAGATCGGCTCAGTCATTTGTCAGTACGCACACGGAGATCTGTCCGATGAGGAAGAGGCTCAATTCTGTGCCTAAGTGGACTCGTGGGTAAAGAAGGGTTGGCTAGTAGAGCTTGATGAAGCCACCCACGGATGCGTTGCAGAATACACACCACAATATTGACGAAGAGCCAGTTGCACAAGACTAGCACACCGGTACGTCTGTGCCTAGACTACCATGGCCTGAATAACCTGATCCAGTCCAGGCCCGGTAAGGATGCGAATGCATGTGCGGAGAAGATCCTTTAATGGCGGAAGGTTGCAGAGCAGTATGAGCTCATCGACATAAGCAAGGCTTACCTGCAAGTGCACATTGCTTTTTAACGCTACCAGGCAGTCGTGAGAAGCTTTATGTGATGGCGCGACCGTGCTTTGGGCTAGCAATTGCCCAGAAGTTTATGTTACACGGCCGTGGCCTGAGGTGGACAATTATGTTGATGATGTGCTGACGCCAGCATTTACAGGAGAAGCAGTAGCTGCTTAACTGGTGAGCTACAGCCTGCCCACAAAGCCACCAGAGTTACTGTCTACAACACGAGTCTTTGCATTGCAGCTGTCGACATCTGCTAACAGCGCCAGATGGTTGCGGCGAGATGGCATACATCTTGCATTTGAGTGTTCCCTGACAAAGCAAAGCGCCTTCCAGTGGACTGGATGACTGAGAAATCACTACCCGGTATGCGCCTGGCTGCAACCCGTCTGCTCGTATCTGAGCGTATGGCAAGCACAACTACTGGGAAGAACGATCCAGTTCTTTAAGGCATGGTACGGTGTGCTGAGGAAGTATTTGAGCGTCTGGCATGTGGTGACCCTGTGCGTGGAGTTTGGCGCGTGCCATCAAAGTCTGACGGCAACTGGGCAGCCTACTGCGATGCGTCTGACCTGGCAACTGGCTTTGTGCTGAAACGCAATGGAGATATCATTGAGGATGGCAAGTGGCTACGTGATGCAGACAACAGGAAACACATCAACGTCGCAGAACTCGACGTGACAATGCGTGGCCTGTCACTGGCTGTTGAGTGGGGCTTGGAAACAGTGCAGCTCATTACTGACTCCAAGGCTGTAGTTGGATGGCTATGTGAAGTTGCCGAGAATGTATGCCATATTCGCGTAGTAAGCCTGCATAAGGTGCTCATTGTACATTGTTTACAAGTGGCAACTGACCTGATGGAAACTGGACGACTAAAGGTGCGTGTTGAGTTAAAGCTCACTGAGGAGAACCCAGCTGACCAACTGACTCGTGTTCCGGTGCACTAGGCTAAGTGTAGCTGACCCGATACAGCTGCTGAGAATGCCACACCCGCCGCTAGCGCAGTTGACTATGCAACGGAACAAAGCCATCACGCGCCAAGAAGTACAGCATGCCAAGAGAGTATCTACTCATCTGATGGCTGCATTGTCGACCGTCTAGATAGGCAAACGAGTCGAGATAAAGTCATTCGACAGGATAAGAGACCAGCTTTTTCTGGATGACGGAGAGTTATCTCGCAGCTTCAGGCTCCTTGCAGTTGGGAATATGACCGCGCTGATCATCCCAGGATGTCTGACACGTGTAGTGGAAGAAGCGCATCGGATGTCCGAGCACGGTAGCTGGACAGTGATGTCCGATATGTTGCGCAGCATCTGCTACTTCCCTGGTATGAACTCATGCTGCCAAGAATGTTGCCAAAACTGGCAAGCGTGCTGTGCAGGGAATGGAAGTCGTGGAACGGTGGTGCCACCTACTGCCCCAGAGATCCCCGGTCGCCCGTGGAGGGTGACGCAAGTGAACACACATCTCATATCTCTCGATCTCTATCTCTATTCCTTTCTTGATGACGAATACATTCACTGTTGATCACCACGTATCAATTCTTGTTGAGCTCTGTGTTATTTATTCGCGCTGTGTTCGTGACGTTCTTCCATTTTCCAGCACTATTGTGTGTGTACACGATGACATAGGTCGCCATTTTGTTCTTGTCATCTTGGTGTGCAAGCCTTTATCCTTTTTCTCTACCTCTTTTAGTTTTAGTTCTTCTGGTGCGAAAGCAAGTAACTAGGCCAATTTCGAGTGGGCTGTGATCGAGTGTTGCATGTTGGCCAGTGTAGACGGGGTAGTTCACAACAACAACAACCATAATGACATTGTTCTTGCATGTGTATGACTGCTTACTTTCACTTTTTATTTTCTGATGCCATCAATGCAACATCAACATAACTGTTTGCTTCTAGCTCATACTAGGTGTTCACCCCCCCCCCCCCCCCATTTCTCACATCACATCATCTTCCATACGGTAGATTGGAACATTTAGCTCTGCTCCTCCTATCCGGCCATTGACTTCAATTGTTCCCGCTCATTACAAGTCAGCTATGGCTCCCCATTCGCCTGCTGATGTCCATTGCTTGGTATTTCACTGCACAACTATTGTAAGTGTAGTGTGGGGATTCCCGAGCTAGTTGCAGGCAGCAGTGTGGCATTGATTTCAAGCTTGTTGAACATTTGCATTACAATACAAGTTACTCAAAGCAGCACACTGTTTCCCAAAAAGGTTGTTATTGTCTGTGATAAGTTTGAGGGTGTGAGGGATAGGGTTAGAACTTAAAAGAAGCCTCAAAAATACGCCATTGAGGATGGCAAGTGGCTACGTGATGCAGACAACAGGAAACACATCAACGTCGCAGAACTCGACGTGACAATGCGTGGCCTGTCACTGGCTGTTGAGTGGGGCTTGGAAACAGTGCAGCTCATTACTGACTCCAAGGCTGTAGTTGGATGGCTATGTGAAGTTGCCGAGAATGTATGCCTTATCACCAACACCCAGCATATGAGTCAGTGAAAACTTGGGATCTTTCACTAGTTTTAGACATGACATATTCCTAGCACTGATGTAACATGTGTAGTCATAAAAATATTATCAACACCTAAGAACACCAAATTAGTGTATATAACTGCTCCTGGGCAGATATCCACTTCATATTGCATCCTGATGATGGTATTTTGCCGAAACATTGAAAATGATTCGTTGAATTGAAATGAGTTGTGAATTTGCAGTGCCCAGGGAATGAGCATGGGTGCTCGCCAATTTTCTTCTAGGCTGTTGAAGATCGTGAAAACTGTTGTTCTTCTTGGAAAACGTTTTCCAGTTGTGCATGTTATTTTTGTGCGTACAACTGATGAACATAAGACCTGGTACACATGCACAGGACTTTGTACACCCGGACAATTCTTCTTTTCTGTTCATACACTAACAAGGATGCACCTGGGATATCCTGACTTACAATATCCTTTGGGTCCAGCAAATGTCCAGAATTAAGTAGATATTCTGCTACGGAAACATGACCACCCGATGCTGCATAGTGTAATGGTGTTACACCACGCTGGAAGTAGCATTGTTAATGAATGCAAACCAAGTACATACAAACACACACAACAGAACAACAAGGACAATCAAGGCTTGTTTGCTGTACAAACACACATAAACATACACAAATACACACGTGCACATGCCGATTCCCACACACAACAAATACGAATACGCATTAAAACACACACGCACGCTCACGCACACGCACACACACACACACACACACACATGCACGCATAGACACACACACACATACATACACACACAACCATGCATGCGCAAAACACTCACACAGACACACCTGCACACATAGACACACACACATACATACACATAACTATGCATGCGCAAAACACAAACACACACACACACAAACAAACAAACACAGTTAGTGAGTAAAGGTAACAAAGGCAATGGCATAGTGATTTCTGGATCATTATCAATGAAGATTTCTTTGGGAACTGATGAACAATTTCCTTGGAGACAAGAATGCAATTTTCAGTAGTATACTTTCATGCCTGATCATCAGGTGAAATACAGGCAGGATCCAATGAACATGGCATGGCGCATGTTGTGTGTGAGTGTGTGCGCTCGTGCATGTCCAAGAATGTTGAGCACACGCAGGCGTACACACGTGTGTTCGCGAATGAGAGCATGCGTTTACTTTCCAAATGCATGCTACTGCAGGTGTGCGTATGTGACGTATTTGTGTGGGCAAGGGGTACTTGTTTGTGAGTGTGAGTATGTCGCACTCTCTCTTCCTCTCTTTCTCTCTCTCTCTATCTCTTTCTCTCTTTCTCTCTATTTCTTTCTCTCTCTCTCTCTCTCGCTCATGGAAGCTTTGTCCCTCCCTTCAATCCATTCTTTTCACCATTTTGGGCGGGTTTAGGAGAGCAAGATCATTCCAAGGCAGTGGCAGGTAGCGTGTATCACACTCCTGGCAAAGGGGGAGGTGTCTGATGATCCTTCCAAATTCTGACCGATCGCTCTAGCAAACACGTCCGGGAAAATCTTTTTCACCTTAGTTGCAAAGCGCCTCTTGAAACATATGCTAGGCAATACTCCAGTAAGTTCTTCGATGGTGACAACCAGAAAGGATTTATGCCTGCAAAGGTTGGGTGCTTAGAGCATACATCACTTTGTTATGAGGCGATGCGTGATGCAAAGACGGCAAAACACCAAATTTGCATTGCGTGGATAGATTTGAAGAATGCATTTGGTTCAGTGCGCCACAATCTGATACAGTATGCTCTAACCCACAACATCCTTCCTTTGCAGTTCTGGAAATTAATTTTTTTCAACTTTGACAGTCTTTGCGCTTTCGTCGTACAACCACACACTCCCACCTTTAATTACAACATTGTTGTTTTCCAGGGGTGCCCCTTGTCCCCGGTCCTTTTCAACATTAGTTTCCCGCTTCTGCTGGACCCACTTGCAGCCCCTGAATTAAGTTGCCTCTCCTATGATTTTAAATCTGCCCCTTTGCAAGTGTCCCAAACAGCTTTTGCAGATGACCTCTACAGCAAGTGTAGTGCATGTTGTCTAAAACGCATTGCGGTCACGGAGGACTTTCTCTCGTGGACACAATGTATGCAGGCGGCGCCACAAAAATGCAAAAGCAGTGCAACAAAGCTTGAAGATGGCCGGTACAAACCTTACTATCTCTTCCTGACGATGTCAGGGAGGAAGATCGCTTTCATTGACACCAAAGAGTTCAAGTTCCTGTGGCGAAGGCGGCATGCTGATTGTTCTGAGCAGACCCAGCGGGAAGACATCCGTTAACTCACTGTATCTCTCATGCAAAAAGAAGACGGCTCTTGGCTTCAAGATCACCACAAGCTTTGGCTTTACCACTATCTTGTAGTGCCCAAGCTTTCTTGGTATTTCCAGGTTCTTGAACTCACACAAGGTTTTGTACGTGAACTGCACTTTATGTGTTTACCATTTCTGAAGAAATGGTCAGGCCTGCCTTGATGCGCAAACTCTGCCATTCTTTTTATTGGCAGTCGCAAACGCTTTGGCTCACGCCTCTACTACCTTCCTACGGTGTGGAAAAAGTGCCAGTCCAACAAATGGCACATTATTCGATCGAGTGGGGACGCGCGCATGAGGGCACTGTACACTCTGCGTCGGAGTAAGGATGCGAAGCTAACAAAGCGGTATGCGGCGACGATAGAGCTGGAGCGTGCAGAGACATCAGTAGGTTCAGGGACTCTCCGTCCACCGCCATCGTCAAGTCATCGTGCAGGGTTGGGTGCTCGTGCTCCGAAGCAGCATTCCAAACCCCCGAGGAAGGATCTCCTTCAAACATTTGAGGAGATCAACGCGCAGGAGCAGACTTTGAGGCTGAAGACTCTTCAGGTGCAAGGCAAGTGGTGGGAGTGGACATCGGTGATGTGGCAGGACCTCTCGTGGAAATCCATTTTGTACAGTGGTACTGGCAAGGATTTGAAATTTCTTCTCGCATCAACCCTCGACGTGCTACCTTCTCCGACGAACGGACGTCGTTGGGGAAACATCGTAGTGGATCCGTACTGTAGTTTGTGCCGTGCCTGGGCCTGTACTACGCGCCACATGCTTGGTGCTTGTAGCGTAGCGCTGGACCAGGGACATTACACCTGGAGGCACGACAAAGTGCTCGGGGTCATCGTCAGGAACATGCGTGAGGAGATTTGATTCCGCGCTGCTGCAAACACCGTACAAACCGAAAGTTCAAATGAGCTTGACTTCATCTCGTTTTGCAAGGCGGGAGAGAAGCCAGTTCACGTTCAACCCAGACAAAAGTGGGTTACGCCTGATCTCCTGTCATAGGCCTCAGACTGGAAACGTCTTGTTGACTCATCTAGTGCAAAGATTTCTTTCCCTAGCTGTGTTGCACGTACCACCCTAAGATCAGATATAGTTCTTTACTCTACGAGTCGTAGGATTATATTCTGGATGGAGTTGACAGTTTGTGCTGAGGACAGGTTCAGTGTCTGTAACTCGCAGAAGGACAGGCGGTATGCGGATATGGCCGATCAATGCCGAGCAAACGGGTGGCAGTTCGTTTCTCTTTCGGTGGAGGTAGGTGTGCGTGGTTTCATCCCGGACTCTCTTCGGAGGACTCTGAAAGCGCTTGGGTTTTCTAATCGAAGAAAAAAATTTATTTGTAATTAATTTTGTTCACCAATAACAACTTATACACAGAAAAAAAACAATCTCCAGTTAGTGCCACATGCCGGCGACGCAGGCTGCTGTGGTTTGGCCATGTGGTGCGAGAGGGTCCAGAATCCACCTCGTTCCAAGCACTGGAGCTATCAATCAACACAAACGGCACAAAAAACCGTGGCCGTCCGCAATTGCGGTGGATAGATACGACTCAGCACGACCTGAAGGCAGCGGATCTCTCCGTGGAGAGCGCTCTCCAAGCTGCAGGAGATAGACTAACTTGGCTTGACACTGTTGACAGATGTGTCGACTCTGCTTCTGTCTAACAGGTCCAGGGAAGATGCGAGCTGTGTTTATTGTGCAGTAAGATGTCTCTACGAAGCAGCTACATCATCTGGTTGCGACGTTAACAAAAACACTGGTCGGAAGATCCACTTTTCTGAGGTACTGTATGTGGGGTTTATTGAGGTGCGTTGAAACTTATTCTCTTTATCTTATTATTTCTTTTCTATAATTTCCCCATATGAGTTCCTATCAGTTGCTGTGAACACCTTGCGTGGAGAGCGCTTGCTCGAGCGCTGAGCCCGGGTTCTTAATCCACCATACCCAGTTCGCAAGGCTGGGCAGGGTTGTGAGCAGGCTTTCATTTCATATTTTCTTATTATTTCTTATTTTTTCTGCTTTTCATCTCATTACAAAAATTCTGCGCATTTTTCTCCATCTGCGCATAAAATGAGCCAGAGCGAGCTAAAACATCACCACAGCCTTTTTGGAAAAAGTCGAGAAAATCGCTATTTGAATTCCGCTGCCAAAAATTCGAAGTGCAGTGCAACGCGAGTCGCTGTTGTTGTTCTCCTCGGCCGACTGGACTGTTCCCGATTCATTTCTTTGTTGCAGTTAAATTTATTTGTTTTAGTTTGTATTCCAGGCTGCGCAGAGTCGCCTAAAACTGATCGCCATTGATGTATCGTCGGAAGAGCCTAGTAGTAGTCATGTACTGCGGAGCGGAAGAAGACGACATCTTCGCACTCTATGCCCAGGGTGAAATATTTTGAGGATTCGGGTCGGAAACAGAAGGAAGACGACGATGACTAAGGCGAAGAGTCATTTGAGGTCGACACTTTCATCGAGTGTAAAATAATTGATGCTGGTAGTCCCACGATCTGCTGTAGCGAGGAATTCTACTCTGGTGACAACCTGGCAAGCGATTGGCAACGACACTGAATTGGGAGGTGAGTCGGCCAATGATTTCGCCAGAATGGACATCGCTGCACATATTCTGGATAATGCCAGTATCGGTTGCAAGTGCAAAAACAATCAATGGACTCTGCTGCTCCCTCAACTTGCTCAAGTCAATAATTTGAGTACCCTTATGCGGAACATCGCTAGCACGAGCAGTAGGCAGCAAACGCAATACTCCCTGACGAGCGGACTAACCGTGTGCAGATGGGCTTTGGTGTGGGAAATATGAGTGCAACGTCGAGTATGTTGAGGAAGACTGTGTGCAGCAGTGTATACTGTATATCTAAATGTACAGATGGAGTGTGATGGAGTTAACGTGGAGTGCCAACTTCTTCGGCCATCTACAGATGTTGACCGTGTTTTCGCTGATGGTTCTCCAGTGGTGCTCCAACCAGGAGGTATTTCGCACACCCAGCTCAGCTGCCTATATACATTTTGGACGTAGCCGAGTACCTGTCAGCTCATGCTATAAGACCCTGGACAGAGGAACTGACCCGGAAAGGACGAACCAAGGGATATATCAACTGTGTGCAAGAATGACAATCCCATTGCTGTACCTGGAATTTCACCATTTCAATAGTGCTGCATATGATACCGTTGAAGCAACACTTAGACATGTCAGATCAATCCAAAACTTTCAGACAGTGAACATTAGGTGTGTTTGATCATTTTTGAACAAAAAAGTGAAAATCGAATTTTTGGTCTGTGGTCATATTTTAGCGTGCTCTGGCTCAAATCTAGACTGACCACCTGCTTGTTAAATCATGTACCTGCTTTCAGGCGTAAAAACCCTGTTGTAGAGGTCTTAGTCCTCATTTGTTAGACTTAACTGTCTTTATAAATGTAACTTACTCTCTCTCTCTCTCTCTCTCCATCTATCTCTATATCGGTCTCTCTCACTATTTCTTTCTTGATATCGAACATATTTACTATTGATCACTACGTATCAATTCTTGTTTAGCTTTGTTTTTATCCGCGCTCTGTTCGTGACATTCATCCATTTTCCAATATAATTTTTCTAGTATTATTGTGAGTGCACAAGATGACGTAGGTCGCAATTTTCTCCATTTGATCTTGGTGCGCAAGGCTTGTTCCTTTTTCTCTTGCTCTTTTAGTTTTAGTTCTTCTTGTGCAAAAGCAAGTAATTGGTCCAATGTCGAGTGGGCTGTGAGTGTTTGCAAAGGATATCCTTTTGTCCATGGCAGCCTGAATGCAAAGTAGAGATAGGTGCTGTTCTTGTCCTGACGCAACTGGCGATGTAGCATGTTCTTGCGACACTGGACTTGGTACAATTCCCTGTCAGAGCACGGTGGATATGAGCTCGCCTTCCTGCTGACGGATTTAAGAGGGCCATGTCTGTCAAGAACGCTCATGAATGTAGTGTGCCAAGTGCTCCACAGCTCATCAGTGGAGGAAGGCGTTTGGAACACGCCCAGGTTGGCATTGGCAAGCTCATCCCGAAATTCTGGAAGGTTTATGGTGCGCATATTGCTGTTTGGCACCATCCCTCACACAAACAAGTAAAGAAAGAGTCATTTTTGGATTAAGGAGTGCTGGTTTCAAAACAACTCATTTGAAGCTCAAAGTAGTGCTGCTGCTAGCTCAGAGCAGAGCTGCTGTTAGCTCAGAGCAGAGCTGGCGTTAGCTCAAAGTAGAGCTGCGGCTAGCTCAAAGTAGAGCTGCTGTTGGCTCAAAGTAGAGCTGCGGTTAGCTCAAAGTAGAGCTGCTGTTACTTGTAGCTCAAAGTAGAGCTGCAATGCTAAATGGATGGAATATAGCGTAAGGCAGAGCTGCAGCAAATAGCTAGATAACACCAGTTGTGAGAGTGGACCCATGAAACCAGCACTCCGTCACCTAAGCACTATAGATGCACGGGAAGGGTCAATTAATGTCAGCACAGGCAAGCATTGTGCAGCTAGAGTTCAGAAGCTCATTACTAATGCGAGTCGGGCATCATGGCATCCATGACACGGCAGCAAGCCGGTATGATAGCTGGCGCTTAGAACTTGTTGTAGTCCGGATGTAGCATAGACACGCATCGCTCTTCCGCTGACCCGCCACTCGGAAGAAGGAGTCGGGGACACCAGCCATACCAGCGGTGGTGGCTACACGGATGTAGACTGAATTCCCGGAGCAGTTCGACTGGAATGGTACACCGGCCGCAACGACAAGAGACCGTACTGTTACTGTGAATGACTGCCTGGTCAGCTGCTGTCCATTCGGGAGTACGAACAAAAGTTGCTACGGTCCCTCGCGGTGAGTGACAAATGGGTAGCTAACCATGGCATGGACCGGGCGGTACGGCGGTACAGATGGGTCAATGTCACTGGTAATGTCTATACCGAATGCGTCTGTCTTGGATGAAAGCAGGAAGAAATGCAGGCATCCGTCACCCGGGGAGCTAGTGCAGCCCCGTGTGATGCCATCAGTGAATTTGGCACACAGAAGAAATCCAAAGAACGCTAGCAGCATGGCGGCTTGGTAGAGCAGCTTGTCATGGCCATTCAGGATACTACTTTTCCGGCGTGCATCCATCAGGTGTCGTAGGATTGGCATAGTGATATGTAGGCGAGGGGTGAGTACAGCCGTACAATGACATCGCTGGATGCCCTTCATCACCCTCTTCAGAAGGCACGCATCTACTAAGGGGCCTGCAAACCCATTTTCAAGATGGGCTTTAGGCACCGCACTCACATACACAGATACAGTTCAGGGCACACTGATCATAGATGAAGCATGAATGTGCCTCCAGGAGCGATGACTCGGGCATCGAAAGTGAGCTTCCCCAGGAGGGACTCGAGTTGACGCTGGCCGATGCTGCGCTCGCTGATAGTAGCCATGAGTGGCGCACGGATCTCGAACAGCTTGTCATCTGGTAGACAAGCTTCATGGCGCTCGCAGTCTAGGGAGGTCAATGATGGTGGTGGCCCTTCAAGCTTCTATGTAGCAAGGAGGAATGCCGAGATACGTGAATGCCCGGAGGGGGATGGTCAGTTGCTGGTTGGCTGCAACCAAACCAGTGGAGATATCAAGAAAGTCATCGAGGTAATGAAGGTGGTGATCTATAGCAAACTTGTGCTGCATGATCCAGTTGACTGCTGCGGCTACTGAGTCAAAGATGGCTGGGCTGGAGCGAAGGCCGAAAGGCAGAAAGCGCTCATAGTAGTTGTAGCCTTCCCAGAGAAGTCCTGATGGCGGACTGTGATCTGCCGAAATGCACTGTGTACATCGAGCTTGGACAAATAAACCGGTTGTGGGCATGACAGGAGGATGTTGATCGCGTTGTCAATGCTCACGCAGAGCAGAGAGAGCGGCTCGGCACAAATGCTGTCGTTCACGCCGATGCCCTCCGGATTGGGCAGATGGTGGATCATTCACAGCTTGAAATTCTTTTTGGGGACGGCACCAATTCCAGCGCATAAACTGAAATGGAGGTGACGGAAATGGGCCTGTGGTCTCGCTGCATACGCAGGAAGCAGTTAATTGCTCGGAAATAAATGCCGGATGAGTGAAAGCCGAGGGCAGATTATTAGAGAAAACCAAAATGTCGTGTTTGCCGGCAGATACAAAAAGCAAAACCATGACGCAGGGCACGGAGAACATACGCAACACATGATTGATCTGGGTGGTTACGAAACAGGCGGGCAAAGTGGTCAGCTAGCAGTGTGGTGTCTGCAGAGTTTAAAGGGAAGAAGCCACGTACCGAGTCAAGCGATTCAGTAGCCATTCTGTTAGGAGCAGCATGGTGGTCGATTGGCTCTGCGCTGCTGCTGGTTGCACCTGATGCATGGGTGGTCCTTGCCACACAGACTGCAGGTGTGGGAGAAGCCGCACGACGACGAAGAACAGCGACATCCGTTGACATTGCTTCAGATTTCGTGGCCGACGCTGGTATGGGTGCGACCACTGGAGGTACATGCTGCTGGCTTGGGGAATTGAGATTCGGCACGAAAAGCGGCATCTTACATTGAGCACGTTTTGGGTGTGCATGGCCTGTGAAAGCTATCAACCATAGGTTCACGTCGACGTTGTTCAACCTCTTCGTGCCTGGTTTCTGGGCCAGGAGCATCCACAGCTGGCGGTCGTACTCTAGCCACGCGCTTGGGAAGAACTGGCGGTTAGCAGTCAGGATCAACTGCTGGTACGCAATCAGTTCAGTAGATCAGCAGTGCGGTGTGGGGCAGCAGCCGTGACAACAGACATGTATGCGGTCCATGCCTCGAGCTGGGTAGCAATATCGTGAACCTTGCGACGCACCTGCTTTGCGTCATCCGACTCAACGATATTTAGCTTGCCATCGTTATTCGGGCTGTGCACCAGCCAGAATGTTGAGCCGGAAGTGTTGGCGGCCGACAAAGCCGACTGCACCTCATCCCGTACGAGAGCGCAGAGATCCGTTGAGCCCGCGTGACCTGAGCTGGCGGAGGAGGCATTTTGCAGTCGGGCTTCTGGGCTCGCGAGCCGTGTCCGCACTGTCATGTTGCTGGTTCTCCTGGCCGGAGCATACCTCACAACCAAGGGCTGGCTGTGCCAGCAAACGGTCCTGTAAAATACTTTTACTCAGTTTCCTTTCGGATTCAAGCTGCGCTGAGAAACCTGGCCGCGGAGGGCTTGGCAATGCATTGCCTTGACAGTGTCGACAGTTAGGTCAGACCAACTGAAGAAATATAATGTCGACGTGACACTCAGGCTGGCAGCAAAGCTACGAACGGAAAATATACACTGCTGAAGCACGATCCGTTGTCTGGAAGAGGACCAAAAAGAAAAAAAGAAACACTGCTGAAGAACGATCCGTTGTCTGGAAGAGCACAGCAGGGCAAGCAAGATTAGTTTTTCTTAAGAGCAAAATGGGCTGGTGCCATTTGTGATTACGCAGCAAAACATAGCGCATGATGTCAGTCTTGAATGCAGTACAGAGCAATGCAGTGCAGTGTGTGCGCTAGTTCGGATTGTTGCTAACAAGTACTAGCACAGCTAGTACCCCATTAAACTTGCTCCCTGGTGATGAGAGTGTTGATGCTTAGCAGACAGTAGCGCGAGGTCCAGTCTAGCATGTACGGGCGAGTCAGAGAACAGGGTATGACATTGGAGGAGACTATAGCATGGCTACTGATGAGGATCAGGTCCAGTGTCGTGCTGGCTGGACATCTTGGGGTTACTAGTATTCGGGTTGGGAAAGAATCTAGATTTATCAAACCGAGAGAGTGAATTCAAACATTGAAATGGTGGAGCTGGGGTGTTGCAGCTGAGCTAACATTAATCTTGAAGTCACCGAACAGGGTGAGAGATGGTGATACCACTGAAGCCCGATGAAGAGCCTACTCAAATCTGTCCTGGTAATGAATTGATTCAGCAGGGGGGGAGGGGGGGGGGTTCGGGGGTGATAAATACACGCAAAAAGGTGCCTCTGTCTGGAGTGGGGCACACTAATACCATCCACCTTCAGATCTTCAGATCTGGCTGTATGGTGACAGGAAGACTAGCCCTGTAATACAGGCACACACCTCCACCGGGAGGGCCGGCTCGATCCAGCATGGCAAGGCTTTATCCAGATA
Source organism: Sycon ciliatum (assembly GCF_964019385.1). Classification (NCBI taxonomy): domain Eukaryota; kingdom Metazoa; phylum Porifera; class Calcarea; order Leucosolenida; family Sycettidae; genus Sycon; species Sycon ciliatum. The sequence goes on from NC_088653.1 coordinate 11,388,259, forward strand.
TATCGATCTCATTGTTAGCTGCTGTGTTGGAGAACCAAGTCTCGGCCACACCGACAATGTCCCAGTCCATGGAATGCACCAGGTCCGAGAGTTCATGCATTTTGTAGCGTAGACTACAAAATTAATGTTGAGGAATGCAATGGTCATATTTTACTCCGATGTTGCAAGCACTGTTCTTATAAAAGTGGGTTGGAATGCTTTAGAGTTCGGATTTAGAGGAACTAGGGTATGAGGAGCAGAGGTTTTCGGAAGATGGTACTGTTGTCAAGTTAGCACTCAAATGTTATTCCGTTGATTGTGACCTGTGCGCCACTGTTATCCGTATCTTCAGCACCTGAAACTTCGTCACGTTCAGCTGCAGTGGAGAAAACGTTGGCGAGTTTGGAAACCCGGGGAGTTGCTGGGAATGTATTCTACCCTGATGCCATGGTGAATCCATCTTTGTCAGTGTCAGGTGAGTGATGAGGTGCCTTCCGCTCAGGTCAATTTGTTTTATTTCATCTGGTTTGACACCAGAGGAAAGCAACAGTCTAATAAAAAAAGGCATGGTCTTGGGAAGGTTGCCACTCGGCTGTATAGAACATACTCGATACATTTCTAACAGGTATACATACATACAGGATTGAATTATTCCGGAGCGCCAAAAACTGCATCTACTCGCCAGCTGGTGTTGGGGATGCTGGGGTGGCAACATCCTCTGTAGAAGGTGATGTGCATCTCGACAATGCATATTGTACAGGTGGCAAAAGTAGGTTCCCTCACCGATTAGGCGATGGCAACCCCATTGGATGAGTTGAGCCAGAGTGGTTTGTGCAGGGCTCATTCACACGACCATGCCATTCTCCAGGACCGGGGGGGGAGGGGGGGGGGGGTGCTTGTAGATCACACAATGGCACCTGGAGTCCAGCACTCAAGAGGGTTTCCGGATGAAGCCGAGATGCTGCGATCCTCAAAGTGCCAACGTGGAACCATATACCAGATCTCTTCAAAACATTGGACTTACGAGCATGTTTGATGTGACGCAAGTAACTCATTAATTTTTTTCCAGGCTGATGAAGCAAAGGAGAATTGCTCGTTATGTTGATAGGACAAACCTCAGGTTCTTCAACAACATTCATAATAATCTAATGGTTTTGCGAGTAAACTTCCGTACCTTTTCCTCAGGTGATATACAAGCAAGAGCGAACAAGAGCAAATAAATGAATTACGTACAGCAATGAGGTGATAAAACCGGGTCAAAGTAGAATAGCTAAAAACAACGGTGATAAATGCACGATCAATATACATCGTGCATATCCATAATTCATTGTTCTTGCTCTCGTTTGCTCGTGCCGCTATATCCCCTTGTTGATGAGGAGGGAGACAATGTACGGGAGAAGGAACGTCACATTTATAAAGAGAAAGCACGGAAGTTTACTCGTAAAAAACATTTATTTTCTTAATGATGATGAACAGCCTGAAGTTTGTGCTACCACTTAGTATTATAGCATATTTGAATCGCACGAAACCTTTTGTGGACATTAAAAAATTGTCAATTGTGAATTTATAGCGTAAAACAGACCCACAGGCATTGTCAATACCCACTGAATTTATTCACCTGCGTAATTATTCTACTCATATACAAACAAGAATGCATCACGGATAATAATTATGACTTACATTATTCTTTGGTTCCAACGAATGTCCAGCAGTGTGAAGATAATCTACTACAGAAACATTACCATAATCTGCTGCATGATGTAATGGTGTGTCACCATCCTGGAAGAAGCAGCAAAATTAAAGACAAGACATGTACACACATACCCACATACATACACATGTTGATGCACATACACACACACACACACACACACATGCACGTGCACACACACATCCAAAAACACATACGTAAACACAAACACACACACACAGACCTCAGATCTCAGACCTGCCCATCGTAGAACCAATGATAGCGAACAGCTACGTTAGACATAGCAACTGGTGCTAGGATTACACACACACAGACAAACATACACATACACCATACACATACATACACACACACTGACACACACACACACACTCACACACACACACACACTCACACACACACAAACACACATACAAATACACATACACACACACTCACACACATACACTTAAACACACACATACACTTAAACACACACATACACTTAAACACACACATACACTTAAACACACACATACACTTAAACACACACATACACTTAAACACACACATACATACACATACACATACACATACGCATATGCATACACCCACACACATACACACCCACACCCACACACACACATACACATACACATACACATACACACACACATATGCACACATACACACCTGGTCCTGGTCCTGGTAAACACTGCCATTACGGTCACGTGTCCCCTCGCGGGGCCAACAACATGGAAAACGACGCGCGTCGGCAGAAAGTCGGCAGTCTGCCGAGAGATCAGGGACCATGTTCAATCGGCACGACGAGAGAGCCATCTCCGGCAGCTATGGATTTGGAATCCACGAGTAGAGCGGCAGCATCGGCCACAGGCCCCACAGTGGGCCTTGCAGCATGAGAGAGTGAGTCGCACACGCTGCGGCGGAGGAATCACCTGAGCAGCAAAGGTAGACACCGCCGCCCGGCACGGAGCCCGAGACGATGTCGTGGGGAGCATCCGGGAGTTGGGGCACTTGTGGACCGCCAAACCTCCGGCACTGCGATACCAGCGCTCGCAGGAAGAACATTGTCGGCTACCTCTATGTTCTGATACAGGTTTGCGGCGCTCATCGAGGCATTTATGACGAGGCAAACCACTCCTGGAGAAGAGACGGCCACACTCGGCACTAGGTATCCGCAGGGGCTCACAAACGGGTTCGGGCGGGGGCAGAACACTGCAAGCGGCCCGCCATTCCCGTCTATCCTGGGCCAAGTCATACCATTTGTCGATGCCCAACGCCGCCAGATCCTTCCGCTCAGCATCGCGTCACCTTTTCCTCGGGCCGCAGATTGGACGGACAGGATGTAGGGGGCCAAACAGTAGTTGACGCGGGGCACGCTCCTCATGCATTCACACAACATGCCCAAGCCACACCATACGGCGCGATGTCAGCAGGCTGGGGATGTCAGGGGGCTGACGCGGATTCCACCGCTCCAGAACATCAACCCTGGTCAGTCGCTCGTCCCAGACATTCCGCTGGCTGATACCCATCACGGAACGGATGCAGCGCAGATGGAAAGAGCACAGTGCATCAAGGTCGGGCTTCAACGGCACCCAACACTCAGCACAGTACAGAAGCAGAGACAACACGCATGCCCCGTACACAAGCCGCTTCGTAGCAAGTGAGAGGTTGCTGTCAGTGAAAACCGGCTGGCGCAGGGCTCCAAATGCACGTGATGCACCGGCAATGCGCGAGCTGATATCTGGGGTAGATCGGCCATTCGTGTGGAGGAGAGAGCCAAGATAAAGGAAACTATCTACACACTCGACCACCTCACCCGCCATGTCCAGGGGCAGCCGGTCTGCTTCCGCGAGTCCATATCCAGCAGCCATCACCTTTGTTTTGTCCAGGTTGACTGTCAAGCCGAAAGAATACGCTACATGTATGAATTGGTCAAGGGCCCGCTGTGCACCATCATGAGAGGTAGCCAGCAGAGCAGAGTCATCTGCAAATTGACACTCGCGATGGACCTTGCTCTTGTCTGTTGACTTCCGACCGAATCCCTGCTATCAGCAAACCAGTCCGGCTGTCGGCGACCCTGGCAGCCCAAGGCAAACTGTGCGGCATTTGTCATAGCACTACGGATGTTGTTCCATTTTTCATCAACAGTGGAGCAGGGGTCGGCGGCACCCCTGAGCCTGACAGCGATACCGTCGGACCTGACCATTGTCATCAGTGGATATATTATCCGGTAAGCGGCACGTTGCAAAACGAGCCCTCTTAGACTGTGCGGCCGGTTTCCGCCACCTGACACGACCCAGCCAGAAGCGCATTGCGAGTAGACTGTGATCACTGCCACACTCAGCCGATGGGATAATCTGTGAATCCGTACACCGGTGACGGTCCCTCTGAGCAACTATGATGTAGTCGATGCAGTGCACATGGCGGCTCCTAGGGTGCATCCACGTACCTTTCAACTCTGCTTTCTTACAGAATCAAGTGTTACATATCCAGCCCTCATGCATGGCCAAGAAACTGAGGAGGTGCTCACGAGAAGAGTTCAAAATGCCAAGGCCATGTGGGCCACGCACCCTGCACCAGCTGTCCTGACTGTGTCCACTTCCGACTCTGGCGTTGAAATCGCCCAGCAAAATAAATAAATGTGTCCTCTGCTCTGGTGGAGGACGGTTGTACTTTTTTTGGCTCTTGTTTCTGGCCTCCATCCGTGCTTGTCCTCGCCGTTGTGGACGGCCTGGGGTGTCCCCAGCCGTCCAGGCAAGCAGCGCCTGAGGTGGGGTCTTCAACGACAGGAGACTTGGTCGGATAGTTACGATGCCGACACTCTCCTCGTCACCCCCCCCCCCCCCTTGGAGTCCTTCGCGAGGCCCTGCAAGCCCGCGAGTGGAGCAAGCTACTGCACGAAGGCGACGACCTGGAACGACTCTGAGCATTGGCTCATGGAATGTTCGCTCTCTTGTGGAGAGTGATGGACCAGTTCAGACGGCAGCCGTGAGAGGAATTGTTTCCGACGATAAGAAAATCTTTCAAATAGTTGAACATCTTGAAAATTTGAAAATGGACATCGCCGGTCTTCAGGAAACGCATTGGTTTGGCTGTGAGCAGTACAGAGTCACTGGAGCGGAGGTCATTACTTCTGGACGCCCAGTACCTGGAGTCGGTGAGCCATGTCAGAGGGGCAAGGGGGTTGCGTTCGTGCTCCGCGGAAATGCCTTGAAAGCTTGGCGTGCGGGTGGATGTCAATCGTCGCCGCTCTCTGCTCGTGTCATGTCACTCCGCTTGAGATTCGAACTGGAAAATGGGAATACAGACTGGATTACCATTGTCACCGCGTATGCCCCGACTTTTCGGAGCAAACGCTCTGCAAAGGCCGAGTTCTATGCGTCGCTCCAGAATGTCATGAACAACATACACACACACACACACACACACACACACAAGTACACACACACACACACACACACAAGTACACACGCACACAGGGGACTGATAGGTATTGACTCATAGGGTTGAAACGATCGCAACATTTTGTATACCGATTACTCGTTTGCTCGATCGATGTAATGATTATAGCCTCTAAAGAGTTTCAATGTTTTCCAAAAACGCCATTTTTCAAACGACCGGACATAACAAACGCAACTTGGTGGCTGCTTTTGAATATGTCAACGGGAACAAGTTTGGAATGCACGTTTCAGGCAGCAGCTATGACGACATAAGAGGGCGAAGGGACTAAAGGAAGACGCAAAGGGAGAACTGGACAATTGACAGGAGGTAAGTGACTACAACTTCAAGCAAATAATACTATTCAATGTTAATGTTAATGTTTTCTTTATTTTAATACAGTAAAACCAAACAGACAGAACTGTACAGTGACGAGGGAGTAAATGATGAAAGTCATAATGATATTATCGCTATGACTGTATCAAATATCTCAGGGCAAAATGAGACAGACAAGAAAGAGGGTTTGCACAACAGTAGAACATAGAGGGGAGCACAAGAACGAAGACGCGGCAGGCGACACCAGAGATGTTGTTGTGCACCAAAAACAGAGGAAAGTAATTCACAAAAAAAAAACTGGTGGGTAAAAAACCATCTCGGCTGTTTTTTTAGGAAGTGACGGAGAAAGTAAAAGGAGAAAAAGAAAAAGGGAAGCGGATGCCACTGTGGGCCAATGCCTGGGTTTGAGCTAAAACGGTGAAGGCTAAAAAGCTCTTCCGAGCGGGAGCAGGCCAGTACTCAGCGTAGGGCAATATGGACGAGACTCTTGTTGTGAAGTTGTGGACGAGACTCTTGTAGTGAAGTTGTGTTGTGGCGTCGTGCAGTTAAACAGCAGCTAGGTGCAGCGAAAGCATACAGCGAATAGCAGCGCGCAGTGTTGCGGCTTTGTGCAACAGTAGCTCTATGCGGCGAAAGCATCTACAGATAGACTCGCTCCAGCGCGGCGCAGCACAAGCCAGTAGACTAGAAAAAACGAACGAAGGCTCGACTTGGTTGGCGAACACCCACCTGGCCCTTTAGAAGCCGGTGTGGCGAGTTAAAACAAAGATTCGAAGGGTACTCAACTATCCTCGCTGGGTGGCTGTCCGCTAACCAAGCGCCAACAAACTGCCTCTCGGGGACTTTTAAAACAGTGGCCAGTCACACCAAGCCTTCTCACGTCGCTTCAGCCAGATAACGTAGCTGGAGTTTATTGTTGCGTTTCTGCAGTTTCTTCTTAATTGGCGCTGTTTTTCCTTACAACAGCCCAATGCTCGTGCCAAACCGTCCAGGCTGCTGGAAATGGCTCCTGTAGCCCCCACCTCCGCTGTGAGGGCCTCGACTTCCCAGCCATTCTTCCTACATTCCTGTTTGAGTTGGCGATACCGTGACAGCTTCTTCTCCCTAAACTGGAGGATGCGGTCTTCGCTACACACCGTGAGTTCCAGCCAAAGCACCCTTCTCAATTTCTTCGAAAAGGGAACTATGTCTGGACGACACGTGGTAGGTGAAATAAAGTGTGGGAATACTAGCCTCTCGTCCAGATCTAAAAGAAGCTGCCAATCATGTGATCCCGAAAAAAACCATCGCTCAGACCTTTCGGCTGAGGTAACTCGCCACGGGGGATGTTTTGACCCGGTTTACAGAAGGTAATGTATGTATCGTTACAGTCCATTCAAAAAAAGATGGGCCCTGGCTCTGGCGAGCTCCCGTATTAGGCGATTTTTCAAGATTTTATATTAATTTAATTTAATTCCGTGTCAGACCACGGTGGATATGAGCTCGCCTTCCTGCTGGTGGATTTTAGAGGGCCATCTCTCTCAAGAACACTCATGAATTTAGTGTGCCAAGTGCTCGACATCTCATCAGTGGAGGAAGTCGATTGGAGCATGCCCAGGTTGGCATTGGAAAGCTCATCGCGAAATTCTGGATGGTTTATGGTTCTGCGTGTTGCTGGTTAGCCCCATCCCTCACACAAACAAGTCAAGAAAGAGTCATCTTTGGATTGCAGAGTGCTGGCTTCAAAACAACTCGTTTGAAGCTCAAAGTAGAGTTGTGATTAGCTCAAAGTAAAGCTGCTGCTGTTAGCTCAAAGTAGAGCTGTGATTAGCTCAAAGTAGAGCTGCAGTTAGCTCAAAGTAGAGCTGCTGTTAGCTGAAAGTAGAGCTGCTGTTAGCTCAAAGTAGAGCTGCTGTTAGCTCAATGTAGAGCTGCAATGCTAAATGGATGTAAGATGGCGCAAGCCAGAGCCGCAGCAAATAGCTACATAACACCAGTTGTGAGAGTGGACCCGATTAGTGGGTACGGTAATTATAATGATGGTGTGAATAGGTTGGATAGGGAGGGATAGTGAGAAAAGAAACACTGATGAAGCACGATCCGTTGTCTGGAAGAGCACAACCGGGTAAGCAAGATTTGTTTTTCTTTTCAGCAAAACGGGCTGGTGCCATTAGTGATTACGCAGGAAAACAAAGTGCATGACGTCAGTCTTGAATGCAGTACAAAGCAATGCAAGGCGCTGTGTGCGCTAGTTCGGATTGTTGCTAACAAATACTAGCACAGCTAGCCCCCCATTAGCCCCATCCCTGTTAGCCCAGAGCAGAGCTGGCGTTAGCTCAAAGTAGAACTGCGGTTAGCTCGAGCGTTGAACCCGGGTTCTTAATCCACCATACCCAGTTCACAAGGTTGGGCGGGGTTGTGATCAGGCTTTCATTTCATATTTTCTTATTTCATATTATTTCTGCTTTTCATCTCATTACAAAAATTCTGCGCATTTTTCTCCATCTGCGCATAAAATGAGCCAGAGCGAGCTAAAACATTACCACAGCTTTTTTGGAAAAAGTCGAGAAAATCGCGATTTGAATTCCGCTGCCAAAAATACGAAGTGCAGTGCAACGCGAGTCGCTGTTGTTGTTCTCCTCGGTCGACTGGACTGTTCCCGATGCTTTTCTTTGTTGCAAGTAAGTTTATTTGTTTGAGTTTGTATTCCATGTTGCACTGAGTCGCCTAAAACTGATCGTCATCGATGTATCGACCAAAGAGCCTAGTAGTAGTCATGAACTGCGGAGCGGAAGAAGACGACATCCTCGCACTTCAAGCGCAGGATGAAAATATTTTGAGGATTCCGGTCGGAAAAAGAAGGAAGACAACGTTGGCTACAGCGACGATTCATTTGAGGGCAACACTTTCATCGAGTGTAAAAGAATTGACGCTGGTAGTCCCACGATCTGCTGTGACGAGGAATTCTACTCTGATGACAACCTGGCAAGCGAGTCGGCCGATGATTTCGCCAGAATGGACATCGCTGCACATATCCTGGATAATGCCAGTATTGGTTGCAAGTGCAAAAACAATGAATGGACTATGCTGCTCCCTCAACTTGCTCAAGTCGATAATTTGAGTACCCTTATGCGGAACATCGCTATCACGAGCAGTAGGCAGCGAAAGCAGTACTCTCTGACGAGCGGACTCACCGTGTGCAGATGGGCTTTGGTGTGGGAAATATGAGTGCAACGTCGAGTATGTTGAGGAAGACTGTGTGCAGCAGTGTATACTGTATATCTGAAAGTACAGGTGGAGTGTGATGGAGTTAACGTGGAGTGGCAACTTCTTCGGCCAGCTACAGATGTTGACCGTGTTTTCGCTGATGGTTCTCCAGTGGTGCTCCAACCAGGAGGTATTTCGCACACCCAGCTCAGCTGCCTATATACATTTTGAATGTAGCCGAGTACCTGTCCGCTCATGCTATAAGACCCTGGACAGAGGAATTGTGACCCGGAAAGGATGAACCAAGGGATATATCAACTGTGGGCAAGAATGACAATCCCATTGCTGTACATAGAATTTCACCATTTCAACAGTGCTGCATATAATACCGTTGTAGCAACACTTAGATATGTCAGATCAATCCAAAACTTTCAGACAGTGAACATTAGGTGTGGTTGATCATTTTTGAACAAAAAAGTGAAAATCGAATTTTTGGTCTGTGGTCATATTTTAGCGTGCTCTGGCTCAAATCTAGACTGACAACCTGCTTGTTAAATCATGCACCTGCTTTCAGGCGTAAAAACCCTGTTGTTGAGGTCTCAGTCCTCATTTGTTAGACCTAACTGTCTTTATAAATGTAACTTACTCTCTCTCTCTCTCTCTCTCTCTCTCTCTCTCTCTCTCTCTCTCTCTATTTCTTTCTTGATATCGAACATATTTACTATTGATCACGACGTATCCATTCTTGTTGAGCTTTGTATTATTTATCCGCGCTCTTATCCATTTTCCAATACTATTTTTCTAGTATTATTATGAGTGCACAAGATGACGTAGGTCGCCATTTTCTCCATGTGATCTTGGTGCGCAAGGCTTGATCCTTTTTCTCTTGCTCTTTTAGTTTTAGTTCTTCTTGTGCAAAAGCAAGTAATTGGTCCAATGTCGAGTGGGCTGTGAGTGTTTGCAAAGGATATCCGTTCGTCCATGGCAGCCTGTATGCAAAGTAGAGATAGGTGCTGTCCTTGTCCTGACGCAACTGACGATGTAGCCTGTTCTTGCGACACTGGACTTGTTACAATTCCCTGTCAGACCACGGTGGATATGCGCTCGCCTTCCTGCTGGCGGATTTAAGAGGGCCATGTCTGTCAAGAACGCTCATGAATTTAGTTTGCCAAGTGCTCCACATCTCATCAGTGGAGGAAGTCATTTGGAACACGCCTAGGTTTGCGTTGGCAAGTTCATCCCGAAATTCTGGAAGGTTCATGGTACGCATATTGCTGTTAAGCCCCAACCCTCACACAAACAAGTCAAGAAAGAGTCATCTTTGGATTAAGGAGTGCTGGTTTCAAAACAACTCGTTTAAAGCTCAAAGTAGAGCTGCTGCTAGCTCAGAGCAGAGCTGCTGTTAGCTCAGAGCAGAGCTGGCGTTAGCTCAAAGTAGAGCTGCGGCTAGCTCAAAGTAGAGCTGCTGTTAGCTCAAAGTAGAGGTGCTGTAAGCTCCAAGTAGAGCTGCTGTTAGCTCAAAGTAGAGCTGCTGTTAGCTCAAAGTAGAGCGGCAATGCTAAATGGATGTAATATAGCGTAAGCACAGTTGTGAGAGTGGACCCATGAAACCAGCACTCCGTCACCTAAGCACTATTGATGCACATGAAGGGTCAATTAATTTCAGGACAGTCAAGAGTTGTACAGCTAGAGTTCAGAAGCTCATTACTCATGCGAGTCGGGCATCATGGCATCCATGACACGGCAGCGAGCCGGTACGACAGCTGGCGCTTAGCGCTTGTTGTAGTCCGGATGTAGCATAGACACGCATCGCTCTTCCGCTGACCCGCCACTCGGAAGAAGGAGTCGGGGACACCAGCCATACCAGTGGTGGTGGCTGCACGGATGTGGACTGAATGCCCGGAGCAGTTCGACTGGGATAGTACACAGGCCGCAACGACAAGAGACCATACTGTTACTGTGAATGACTGCCTGGTCAGCTGCTGTCCGTTCGAGAGTACGAACAAGAGTTGCTCCAGTCCCTCGCGACGAGTGACAAATGGGTAGCTAACCATGGCACGGACCGGGCAGTACGGCGGTACAGACGGGTCAATGTCACTGGTAACGTCTATACCGAATGCGTCTGTCTTGGATGAAAGCAGGAGGAGTTGCAGGCGTCCGTCACCCGGAGACCTAGTGCAGCCCCGTGTGATGCCATCAGTAAATTCGGCACACAGAAGAAATCCAAAGAACGCTAGCAGCATGGCGGCTTGGTAGAGCAACTTGTCATGGCCATTCAGGATACTACTTTTCCGGCGTGCATCCATCAGGTGTCGTAGGATTGGCATAGTGATAGGTAGGCGAGTTGTGAGTACAGCCGTACCATGGCATCGCTGGATGCTCTTCATCACCCTCTTCAGAAGGCAAGCATCTACTAAGGGCCCTGCAAACCCATTCTCAAGATGGGCTTTACGCACCACACTCACATACACAGATACAGTTCAGGGCACACTGATCATAGATGAAGCATGAATGAGCGTCCAGCAACGATGACTCGGGCATCAAAAGTGAGCTTCCCCAGGAGGGACTCGAGTTGACGCTGGCCGATGCTGCGCTCGCTGATAGTAGCCATGACTGGCTCACGGATCTCAAACAGCTTGTCCTCTGGTAGCGGAGCTTCATGGCGCTCGCAGTCTAGGGAGGTCGATGATGGTGGTGGCCCTTCAAGCTTGTATGTAGCAAGGAGGAATGCCGAGATACGTGAATGCCCGGAGGGGGATGGTCAGTTGCTGGTCGGATGCAACCAAACCAGTGGAGATATCAAGAAAGTCATCGAGGTAATGAAGGTGGTGATCTATAGCAAACTCGTGCTGCATGATCCAGTTGACTGCTGTGGCTACTGAGTCAAAGATGGCTGGGCTGGAGCGAAGGCCGAAAGGCAGAAAGCGCTCATAGTAGTTGGAGCCTTCCCAGAGAAGTCCTGACGGCGGACTGCGATCTGCCGAAATGCACTGCGTAAATCGAGCTTGGACAAATAAACCGGCTGTGGGCATGACATTATGATGTTGATTGCGTTGTCAATGCTCACGCAGAGCAGAGAGAGCGGCTCAGCAGAAATGCTGTTGTTCACGCGCATGCCCTCCGGATTGGACAGATGGTGGATCAATCATCGCTTGAAATTCTTTTTAGGGACGGCACCAATTCCAGCGCATGAACTGAAATGGAGGTGACGAAAATGGGCCTGTGGTCTTGCTGCAGGCGCAGGAAGCAATTAATTGCTCGAAAATAAATGCCGGCTGAGTGAAAGCCGAGGGCAGATTATTAGAGAAAACCAAAATGTCGTGTTTGCTGGCAGATACAAGAGCAAAGCCATGACGCAGGGCATGGAGAACTTTCGCAACACATAATTGATCTGGGTGGCTACGTAACAGGCGGGCAAAGTGGTCAGCTAGCAGTGTGGTGTCTGCAGAGTGTATAGGAAAGAAGCTACGTACCGAGTCAAGCGATTCAGTAGCCATTCTGCTAGGAGCGGCGGGGTGGTCGATTGGCTCTGCGCTGCTGCTGGTTGCACCTGATGCATGGGTGGTCCTTGCCACACTGGCTGCAGGTGTGGGACAAGCCACACGACGATGAAGAATAGCGACCTCCGTTGACATTCCGGCAGATTTCGTGGCCGTCGCTGGTATGGGTGCGACCACTGGAGGTACATGCTGATGGCTTGGGGAATTGAGATTGGGGACGAAAAGCAGCGTCTGACATTGAGCACGTTTTGGGTGTGCATGGCCTGTGAAAGCTATCAGCCATAGGTTCACGTCGACGGTGTTCAACCTCTTCGTGCCTGGTTACTGGGCCACGAGCATCCGCAGCTTGCGGTCGTACTCTAGCCGTGGGCTTGGGAAGAACTGGCGGTTAGCAGTCAGGATCAACTGCTGGTACGCAATCAGTTCAGTAGATCAGCAGTGCGGTGTGGGGCAGCAGCCGTGATAACAGACATGTATGCGGTCCATGCCTCGAGCTGGGTAGCAATATCGTGAACCTTGCGACGCACCTGCTTTGCGTCATCCGACTCAACGATATTTAGCTGACCATCGTTATTCGGGCTGTGTACCAGCCAGAATGTTGAGCCGGAAGTGTTGGCGGCCGACAAAGCCGACTACACCTCATCCCGTACGAGAGCGCAGGGATCCGTTGAGCCCGCGTGACCTGAGCTGGCGGAGGAGGCATTGGTGCCAGTCGGGCTTCTGGGCTCGCGAGCCGTGTCTGCACTGTCATGTTGCTGGTTCTCCTGGCGGGAGCATACCTCACAACCAAGGGCTGGCTGTGCCAGCAAACGGTCCTGTAAAATACTTTTACTCAGTTTCCTTTCGGATTCAAGCTGCGCTGAGAAACCGGGCCGCGGAGGGCCTGGCAATACATTGCCTTGACAGTGTCGACAGTTAGGTCAGACATACTGAAGAAATAAAATGTTGAGGTGACACTCAGGCTGGCAGCAAAGCTATGAAAGGAAAAGAAACACTGCTGAAGCACGATCCGTTGTCTGGAAGAGCACCAAAAGAAACACTGCTGAAGAACGATCCGTTGTCTGGAAGAGCACAACATGGCCAGCAAGATTTGATTGGCTGGTGCCATTTGTGATAACGCAGCAAAACATAGCGCATGACGTCAGTCTTGAATGCAGTACAGAGCAATGCAGTGCAGTGTGTGCGCTAGTTCGGATTGTTGCTAACAAGTACTAGCACAGCTAGTACCCCATTAAACTTGCTCCCTGGCGATGAGAGGAGTGTTGATGCTTAGCAGACAGTAGCGCGAGGTCCAGTCTAGCATGTACGGCCGAGTGATCACTCAGAGTACAGGGTATGACATTGCAGGAGACTGTAGCAGGGCTACTGGTGAGGATCAGGTCCAATGTCGTGCTGGCTGGTCATCTTGGGGTTACTAGTATTCGGGTTGGGAAAGAGTCTAGATTTATCAAACCGAGAGAGTGAATTCAAACATTGAAATGGTGGAGCTGGGGTGTTGCAGCTGAGCTAACTTTAATGTTGAAGTCAACGAAAAGGGTGACAGATGGAGATACCACTGAAGCCCGGTGAAGAGCCTGCTCAAATCTGTCCTGGTAATGAATTGATTCAGCAGGGGGGGGGGGGGGGGGGGTGATAAATACACGCAAAAAGGTGTCTCTGTCTAGAGTGGGGCAGACTGATCCACACACCTTCAATACCATCCACCTTCAGATCTTCAGATCTGGCTGTATGGTGACAGGAAGAGTAGCCCTGTAATACAGGCACACACCTCCACCAGGACGGCCGGCTCGATCCAGCCTGGCAAGGCTTTATCCAGATATATCGATCTCATTGTTAGCTACTGTCTTGGTGAACCAAGTCTCGGCCACACCGACAATGCCCCAGTCCATCGAATGCACCAGGTCTGACAGTTCATGCATTTTTTAGCGTACACTACAAAATTAATTTTGAGGAATACAATGGTCATATTTTGCTCCGATGTTGCAAGCACTGTTCTTGTAACAGTGGGTTGGAATGCTTTAGCGTTAGGATTTAGAGGAACTAGGGTATGATGAGCAGAGGTTGTCGGAAGATGGTGCTGTTGTCAAGTTAGCACTCAAATGTTATTCCGTTGATTGTGACCTGTGCGCCACTGTTATTCGTATCTTCAGCACCTGAAACTTCGTCACGTTCAGCTGCAGTGGAGAAAACATTGGCGAGTTTGGCAGCTCGGGGAGTTGCTGGGAATGTATTCTTCCCTGACGCCATGGTGAATCCATCTTTGTCATTGTCAGGTGAGCGATGGGGTGCCTTCCGCTCAGGTCAATTTGTTTTATTCCCGTAGCTATGCAGAAGTTGTTACTTCAGTAACGTCTGGCGCTAGCCAGGGTCCACACAGCTTTAATTTGGTATTTGTGTGTTTTGTGTGTTTGTTTGTTTGTTTGTGTCACGCCTGGCGCTATCCGTATCTGACGGGAAAAAAGCATAGGTTGTTATAAATTTTTCGATTTTTCCTATTTTTTTTCAGGCAAATCCTGGGATTCGAACCCGCACTATCGCCCTACATGCATTCCCCCATACAATCCGCATTAATACCCATTCTTCCAAGTTTCTTCACGTTATTATCTTGCGTTTGAAAGCCCTATTTAAATATTGCGGGCAGCTGTATGTGGCCAGCTGTGTTTGATGGTACGGTACTGGAGACGGTGTCGTATTACCCTCGATCGTACCTGTCCCGTTCCTATCCACTACCGTACCGTGCCATCAAAGACGGCTGGCCACAATGCATATTCAAATAGGGCTTTCAAATGCAAGATCACAATATGAAACAACTTGGAAGAATTAGTATGGTATATACAGAAGCCTTGCTTGGTAGTTTAACATGTTTTTCGATTTTGACAGCATGTTACAAGGCGAGGACGCGTAGTGCTCCTGACTTCAACCATAACCCGGTTCCGGGGTTTTCCCAATACGGTTCAGATGGTCGCAAGACCGGGACTCTGTCAACCGGGTTATGGTTGTAGTCAGGAGCACTACGCGTCCTCGCCTTGTAACATGCTGTCAAAATCGAAAAACAAAAAAGAAATAGTATGTATGCGAAGTGTATCGGGGGATGCATGCAGGGCGCGCGATAGTGCGGGTTCGAATCCCAGGTTATGTCTTAAAAAAAAGAATTTTTTTACAGAATTTATAACATCTCTATGCTTTTTTTTATCTAAGTCATCAAGGCAAAAAAAAGCATAGCGTAGGGCCCTGAGCTTCCAAGCTCTCTCGTTTCATCTGGTTTGACACCAGAGGGAAGCAGCAGTCCAATAAAAAAGGCATGGTCCTGGGAAGGCTGCCACTCGGCTGTATAGAACATACTCGAGTCATTTCTAACAGGTATACATACACACAGGATTGAATGATTCCAGAGCGCCAAAAACTGCGTCCACTCGCCAGCTGGTGTTGGGGTTGCTGGGGTGGCAAAATCATCTGTAGAAGGTGACGTGCATCTCGACAATGCATATTGTACAGGTGGCAAAAGTAGGTTCCCTCCCCGATTAGGCGATGGCCACCACGTTGGATGAGTTGAGCCAGAGTGGTTTGTGCAGGGCTCATTCACACGACCCTGCCATTCTCCAGGACCGGGGGGGGGGGGGGCACCTGGAGTCCAGCATTCAAGAAGGTTTCCGGATAAAGCCGAGATGCTGCGGTCCTCAAAGTGCCAACGTGGAACCATATACTTCCTCCGTTAACAAAAACTTCGTGATGGATTTTTGTGGGACTGGTTTGCGCACAAACTGCCGTAAAATGAGTTGCAGTCGCTTTCTTGGCCTTCCCTGGCGGGCCATGAAAGAGGTACGATTCAAGGAAAGCGACCTTTCACAACAAGCCGAGCGGAATCGATGGTTGCGCTGTGGAAACATAGGTGATGACAGTTATGGCGAGCAAAACTGAAATACCACTTCTCCGAGGGGATATTGCGTTGCTTAGCCTCTCTACTACTCTAGCACTGAGTCAGTTGGAGAGTGATAAAGAGCGATCAAACTGAACAGCGAGTCCACACAATGAGCGAGTGAACAAGGAGCTGGTCCGATCGCACGGCTCAATGAAAATAATTCTGAGCTCAAGTTCTTGTTCAACCTGCGCAAAGCCCAGATTCGAATGCTGATGACCATGTATTCTTTAAGAAGTCTGCAGTCCGATGCAAGTCTCGTGGCTAAAGAAAGTCGACTGGACTTGCTAGCCGCTGCCGTTCAGTGCTGGCAGGGGTATCCATCAGAGAAAATGGAATCAGTTTGGCTGTGCCTTTACTCCTCGTTTCGCGGAGTTCTGGAGAGCGAAGATGAAAACAGGGAGTCGTATAATAATTTTACGACCCCCTGGTGGAAACGAGGAATCGCCATCGCGGCGGATCACGCAGCTTGAAAGCCAACTACTTACTTGAACGACGGCTACATCAAGCTCAGCAGAGTGTGATCAAAGAAGCCGAGCCAAGGCTGAAACGAGCTGAACAATGATTCGAGAGAGATGACGACTCGTGTGCAGCAGATGACGACTCGTGTGCAGCAGATGACGACAGCGACGCAGGGTCAAAAATAAGTCAAGCGAAAGCGACGCAAACTGAACTCTCTGCTCATTCCGCCAACAGTTTCTCTTGTAAAGACGCTGTACATAGGCTGAATCTCCTTCGTCCAGTGATTTGATGTCGATACAAACTGTTCTTGACCTGTTCTAAGCGTTTTCATATCCATCAAAATCCATCACGAAGTTTTTGTTAACGGAGGAAGTACCAGATCTTTTCAAAACATTGGACTTACGAGCACGTTTGATGTGACGCAAGTAACTCATTAATTTTTTTCCAGGCTGATGAAGCAAAGGACAACTGCTCGTTATGTTGATAGGACAAACCTTAGGCTCTTCAACAACATTCATAATAATCTAATGGTTTTGCGAGTAAACTACCGTACCTTTTCCTCAGGTGATATACAAGCAAGAGCGAACAAGAGCAAATAAATGAATTACGTACAGCAATGAGGTGATAAAACCGGGTCAAAGTAGAATAGCTAAAAACAACGGTGATAAATGCACGACCAATATACATCGTGCATATCCATAATTCATTGTTCTTGCTCTCGTTTGCTCGTGCCGCTATATCCCCTTGTTGATGAGGAAGGAGACAATGTACGGGAGAAGAAACGTCACATTTATAAAGAGAAAGCACGGAAGTTTACTCGTAAAAAACATTTATTTTCTTAATGATGATGAACAGCCTGAAGTTTGTGCTACCACTTAGTATTATAGCATATTTGAATCGCACGAAACCTTTTGTGGACATTAAAAATTGTCAATTGTGAATTTATAGCGTAAAACAGACCCACAGGCATTGTCAATACCCACTGAATTTATTCACCTGCGTAATTATTCTACTCATATACAAACAAGAATGCATCACGGATAATAATTATGACTTACATTATTCTTTGGTTCCAACGAATGTCCAGCAGTGTGAAGATAATCTACTACAGAAACATTATCAAAATCTGCTGCATGATGTAATGGTGTGTCACCAGCCTGGAAGAAGCAGCAAAATTAAAGACAAGACATATACACACATACCCACATACATACACATGTTGATGCACATACACACACACACACATGCACATGCACACACACATCCAAAAACACATACGTAAACACAAACACACACACACAGACCTCAGATCTCAGACCTGCCCATCGTGATGTATCATGCTAGCTACTCATGTATTGCGCATGTACTTCAAGTTGTTATCACCCGCATAACGCGTATTGTTACGTTATACGCCTTGCTTCACGTGATTACGTCATGTCTCTATTGGACGCATGCACGCATCCATATTCTGGATTCATGTGTTCTTCTCCTTGCTCTTTTTCCTCACTTGAGAATGTAGATAAAAAGTTTCTATTATCTGGTCACCAAACTAGTTCCTGTTGTCTAGTAGTAGTGGTGTGCATGAGAACATAACATGGCGCAGTGAAGTTTCGTACCTGTGTTTTTCTTGCCCGTGGTGCATCCCGGTTGTGTTCGCACGAGGCCTGCAGGTCCAATTAAATTTTATTTATTTCTCTAGTCGTGACCGTCTTCCGAAATGTCAGATGCAGCTGCACCAAGTGTGCCGAGCGCAGATATCGCTGCTCTTGCCGATCTCTTCAAAAAGCAGATGGAGGCAGCCAATGAACGAGAGAAGCGTCTCGATGCAATTATCACTGGTCTTACTCAACAGAGTCAGCCTCGCTCGTCGCCAGCACCGCCAGCTCCAAAGCCTGTCGCGGCGGAGCGACCCATGCTGCTGTCCTCCGCGTCCTTGTCAGAGTTTGCTGCCTGGCAGGAACTGTGGGAAGACTTCTCTCGGTGCCAGCACCTGACAGCACAGTCAAAGGAAACCAGGGTATCTGCCATCCGTCAGTGCCTGGACGAAGACCTCAGACGTTTTATCAGGGAGGGCACCATTGTCATCGCGACCAATCCTGATGCGTGTGACGTCTTGGAGGCGGTCAAGCAGTTTCTTCGCCGGCAAAGAAACCCGATACTTGATCGAATTGAATTTTATAAGCGCACGCAACAGAAAGGGGAATTGTTTGACGGGTTCCACACTTCCCTGAAGGAGTTGTTTAACACGTGTGATTTTGTGGAACACGAGCTCTGTTCTGCCTGTTCGGCACGTGCCTGTTCTACGTGCAAGACTAATCTTGCACGGGTCCACGCGGACATGATGCGAGACCGCATTGTGATCGGTATCCTGGACGACACCACCCGTCACAAACTGTTGTCCACCTCCGACCTGACATTGGAGGCGACAGTCAAGGTGTGTCGTGCAGAAGAGGCAGCCACACAGACCAGCCACCACATCCCTACCGCCGGCCAAGTCAATGCTGCCAGGAAGTCGTCTTATCAGCGCGCGAAGTTAGCTTCACAGCCCCCAGTTGAGGCGAAGCACACTTCTGCTCGTGATAAGTGCCGTAACTGCGGACGCACAGCGCACACGAAATCGCCGTGTCCCGCGATCAACAAAGTGTGCCTCAACTGTAATGGAACGGGTCACTTCCGGGCAATGTGCCGCAAGCCTGCCAAGAAGCCGGACAAGTCGTCCAAGATCGCACACTTGCGACTCAACCGAGCATCTCTGTTGGACGACGCAACAGTTTCCGTTGCCACCCAGCTTGTGACCGAGCCAGAGCCCGTAGCTCTTAGTTGGCTCCCGGATACTGGTAGCGACGTTGATGCCATCGGCACTCAACACCTTGACCAGTTAGGCGGATTTGTCGAGAACCTGCTTGACGACATCGACGATGTTCGTACCGCAGATGGCGCCAGTCTCACCCCTGTTGGCAAGATTTCGGCGACTCTCAGTTGTGGACCAAACCAGCACACGTCCACCATTCATGTCTATGATGGTTTGACTGATGCCCTCCTATCCCGTTCATCCTTGCACGCCCTAGGATACTTGCCGTCCGGCTGGCCGAAGCAAATCGCAGCAGTCCAACAGGTAGTCCCATCGGTCGTTCCCGGTGCACCTGCGGACAAGGTTGTGTCCAAAGCCACCGACTCAGAGACGATGAGAGCCGAACTCCTAGCTGAATTTGCTGACGTCTTTGATGACTCTGTGTTGAAGCCAATGCTTGGTGGACCTATGGAAATTAGAGTGCGAGCTGATGCTAAGCCTGTCGCTGCATATCATGCCCGCCAGATCCCGCATGCGTACCGTGACCAAGTGAAGTCCCAGCTGGATGACATGGTCCGGGATGCCATCATCGAGGAGGTCACCGAACCCAGTGCGTGGTGTCACCCAATTGTCATCGTGGACAAGAAGGGGACAAACGAGAAGAGGCTCACCGTTGATTTCAAAAAGCTCAACGACCAAGTCGAACGCCCTGCTCACCCCGCACCAAGCCCTCGTGACGCTGTATCCAGCGTTGGCAACGCAAGATATTTCACCAAGCTAGACGCCCGCCACGGCTATTGGCAAGTTCCTCTGAGCGAGGCCTCCCGTCCGTTGACCACGTTCATGACACCTTGGGGTCGGTACAGGTACCTACGCAACCCACAAGGATTGGTCTCTGCCGGAGACGAGTTTAATCGCCGCACCGACGCCGCGTTCGCTCATATCTCCCAGTTCCAGAAGGTCGTTGATGACTGCCTCGTCTACGATAATGACCTGAACACCCACCGATCTCACGTCCGGGATGTCCTGCTCTGCGCCCGGGAGAATGGCATTACTCTGAGCGCCAAGAAGTTTGTGTTCGGCATGCCAGTCGTGGAGTTCTGTGGTTACCGCATCAGTGCTGACGGCTGGACCGTCGATGATGCCAAGGTCAAAGCTATCAGCCAGTTTCCAGCTCCCAGCAACCGCACTGATCTCCGATCGTTTATGGGTCTTATCAACCAGTGTGGTGAGTTCACCCCGCACCTGTCTGAGCACGCCGCCCCGTTGCGCCCATTGCTCAAGACGTCCAACGAGTTTGTATGGGACTCAGTTCACACAGACGCAGTCAACGCTGCCAAGGCTGAGCTGTTGTCACCATCAACGCTATCATTCTTCCAACGTGACCAGCCACTCCGCCTAGAGACCGATGCATCTGCTTTGCATGGCATTGGCTACGTTCTGTGGCAGTTGCAAGATGGCAAGTGGCGCATTCTCCAGTGTGGCAGTCGATTTCTGTCGGATCCAGAATCCCGGTATGCTGTCATCGAACTGGAGCTCCTAGCTGTCGTCTGGGCGGTGAAGAAATGTTCTCTCTACCTCGCCGGTACATTGTTTGAGCTTGTCACCGACCACCGGCCCCTCACACCAATCATCAACTCGTACTCGCTCGATCAGATTGAGAATCCCCGGCTCCAACGCCTGGTCATGAAGCTTCGTCCATACAGCTGCATGCCACTTGGCGTAAGGGTACTGACAACGCTTTCGCCGACGCGCTGTCCCGCAATCCAGTGGATGATCCCACCCCTGACGATGAGCTCGGTGAACACCCAGCCCTTCGTACTCCTGCCATACGCGCTTGCATTCGGAAAGACACCGAAGGCCAGATTGCCAATCTCCGGTTTGCCGAATTGCAAGAAGCCGCTCGAGCTGACTCGGATTATCAGGCACTCCTCACCACCGTCCGGAATGGATTTCCCGACGACAAACGCGACTTATGTCCTGCTGCCCAGCCGTATTGGACAGTCCGTCATCATCTTACAGTCGACCAGGACCTGGTACTGAAAGGTCCTCGCATTGTGGTCCCGCGTTCCCTCAGGCGTAGTGTGCTTGACGACTTGCATGCTGCTCATCAAGGTCTCAACCGTACCAAGGCTCGTGCTCGCCAGGTGGTGTATTGGCCCCAGCTGTCCAACGACATTGACAATATCGTTCGCAGCTGCGCTGAATGCCGTCACCACGCACCCTCCCAAGTGAAGGAACCGCTGCTGGCAACTGAGGATCGTTGTCCTGCCCTCCCGTTTGAGAGCACCAGCGCGGATCTGTTCGAATGCCAAGGCTACCAGTTCCTGGTATACGTGGACGGCAAGACCGGCTGGTCCTGTGTTGCCAAGATAGGACACACCGCCACCTCCGCTGACGTAGTCCGTGCGTTCCGAGGCTGGTTCGCGGATCTCGGTGTCCCAGCTGTCCTGACGACTGATGGTGGTCCGCAGTTTACAGCGCAGCGTTTCTCCGCTTTCTGTCAGCGTTGGCAAGTCCGCCACGTCAGATCCAGTCCGCATTACCCACAATCGAATGGCCATGCGGAGGCGGCTGTCAAGGCCATCAAATCTCTCGTGTACAAGACCACCACCAACGGAGACATTAATGTCGACGCCTTCCGTCGTGGCTTATTGGAATGGCGTAACACTCCCCGTAGCTCCGGTCAGAGCCCAGCGCAGGCCCTGTTTGGCCGCCCCCTGTCGTCATTCGTGCTTGCCCACCGGACCAGTTTTGCCCCAGCGTGGCAAGAAACCGCTGACGAAATCGACAGTCGTGCCTCTGCCCAGTCTGAAGCAGCCAGTCAGCACTACAACCAGTCTGCCCGTTCTCTGCCTGCCCTCCACCTTGGTTGCCCTGTGGATCTACAAGATCCCCGCAGCAAGTTGTGGAACGCCCGCGGTACCATTGTCGCCATTGGGAGCCACCGCGACTACATGGTCAAACTTCCCAGTGGCCGAATATACTGGCGAAACCGTCACTTTCTTCGTTCTGTTGTCTTGCCCGTAGCACCTGCACAGCCGATGCCTGCTACAACCATCACTCAGCCTGCCCCGCCAGTCCGGCGCAGCCAGCGAAGCCGCCAACCCCGTCTAGGCTGAATATTTCGAACACTCGTGACCAAACTTATGATTTGCTGCATGTGCGTCTTTCTGTCTCTTGTTGAGCTCAGCTATGTTTGTACTCAGTTATTTCTATCTTCTTTGCCGTCCTTTCTAGTTGATATTAGATGCCTTGTTGTCATCTCAGAAGGGGTGTGAGATACATGTATGTAAATGTAATTGTTATATTTCTATCTCAGAAGGGACGTGATGTATCATGCTAGCTACTCATGTATTGCGCATGTACTTCAAGTTGTTATCACCCGTATAACGCGTATTGTTACGTTATACGCCTTGCTTCACGTGATTACGTCATGTCTCTATTGGACGCATGCACGCATCCATATTCTAGATTCATGTGTTCTTCTCCTTGCTCTTCTTTCTCACTTGAGAATGTAAATAATTAGCTTCTATTATCTTGTCACCAAACTAGTTCCTGTTGTCTAGTAGTAGTGGTGTGCATGAGAACATAACAGCCCATAGACACTCTGGCTTTCACTCGCTCACATACAGCGCAGTTGCACACTGGAACACCCTCTCTGCTGAATACCGTCTCGCCGACTCCACCGTATATCTTTGTCCCATCTGCCAAGCAACCCCTAGGGTCTAGTCCCTATTCACTAGATCCCCGATCTTTGCTGGCTATGTGTTTTGGGCAACATTACCAACGCAGACCAAGACCAGCACGTCGATGGATAATTTTGTTGCTAAAATCTCTGCTTAATTATAGGTTTCATGTATTTGCATGACATCCTGCTGGTTTGTCTCCTCCTTTGCCTTCTTTGCCTTGTATTTGTATTCTTTTATCTGTTTTACTGGTGTGGTTGGCTTTCACCCTTGTCTCAGTTTTACTGGCTGTCATCATGATGTGCCATGAGATAATGATATAAATACATAAATAAATACAAGCACATAGTCGGCAACAACTACAGTGCTGTCAATCACAGAAATTGGACCCACTTCTTTGACACAGTGTCCCGTTGTGCGGGCACCACAGCACGCTGTAGTAGAAAGCAGAGGTCGACTGCGAATTACTAAACGGAGATATATTTCAGGAATGGCCAAGGCCCACGCAAAGCAGTGAAGGAAAACAGAAGCCAAAAGCAAAACGAAACACAAATGGGAAACGCTGATGAGCTAGAAGCACCGGGAAGGCGTAGCAAGGAGAGCAAGGATGGTATAAGACTGACTGGCGGTGAAGATGAGTTGGTTGATGATGCGGCGGATGATGACGAGGCGGATAATGACGAGGCGGATGTCGACGAAGCGGATGATGAGGAGACGGATGATGATGAGGACAATAACGAAGAGGCGGATGGCAATGAGACGGCTGGTGGTGATGACGATAAAACGGACGATGAGGAGACAGGTGGCAGAGATGGTGATGGAGCTGATGAGGGTGAAGTTCGTAAGAAGTCAGCTGTGTACTAACATTTGTTATCTCGTCCCGATTATTTGAGTGTGTGTGGCGATTCCCATTTCTCTGTACTGTGTGATGCCCGTTATCTCCAGTAGTTGAAGGTCCTTGAAGCTGTTTGTATTCGTATGCACAAGCCTGATCTGTGTAAGCAAATTTTCATGTTGCGTGGTGATGTCTGCGGCATTCATACTTTTCATACAATCATGTACATAATTTTAATTAAACTTTTATTTCCACGTAGATAGTTCAGACAGCTCTGTCTTGCACTAAGATGGCGAAGCATGTGACCACACAGCCCGCCAATGGACATGACAGCCAGACTACTCCAGATATGAACACAGGAAACCAGTAGACGTGCACATGAGTGAACAGTCTATTTATTGCAACACCGCAAAGCACAGTTTTAAGAGTGTCGAGCCATTTATAGTCCAGCAGTCAGGCCCTGAAAATACCTCTAGAAATTGACTTTCGTTCCGACTTCTTCCGCGCATCTTTTTGACGATGCCAAGTTGAAGAGAAGGCTTCCCGGGCATCGACTGCACTGTTCGTTGCCTTCACAAATGTTTGCATCGACTAGTAAAACAGACTTTTTCGTCAAACTCGGCCATTGCTTCTTTCACCTCAAGCGCATTGTGGGGGGGGGGGGGGTAGTAGTTTTACGACTCTCGGCGGCACCGTATGGTGGGATTTCCCCATGATGAGATATCGGTGTCAAAGGGCCTAGCCCTAGCCAGCCAGGTACAACTACTAGTAGCAGTACTAGCAAGAGTACATAACCCCAAGAGGGTTATGTACTCTTGCTAGTAGGTGGCCTAGGCCATGCACTATTACGCATCAAGAGTGTATAACTAGTTAACCTGGGGGTTATATACTCTTGCTACTATGCAGAGCAGACGCGTCCATAGTTCGCAACATCCGCAGGCAGTCCGTGCGCCAAGGCCCTTCACGGCTTCAGTTCAGAGACCGTTTTTCATTTTCTCGTGGGAATCGTAGCCTCCAAGGCGCCGTATGGGCTTGTTTTCTGTTGATTTTCTCTATCTCCAAATGGCAAACACTTCAAAGCAATTTGCTGCTTATAGCCCTTCTAGTGCCGTCAGGATACCTTTCCTCCACTGAAGAGATGGTTCGGAGTAATGTTGACACCTATGCCCGTAACCTGGAAAATTATTTTGGAGCTTGCAGTTCGTGAGCAGCCATCTGGGATGAATGTTTCATTTTGTAATTGCCGAAGCGAGGATTATGGTCACCAATTTCACACCAGGTAAGGCGCTTACTCAACGCGGACACTAAAACCGCTTTGTGGGGTGATGGACCAAAGCCTTATCTTTCGGATGCATGAGGAATTAGAGTGATACCTATGTGCCCCACAAATACACCCGAAAAAACCACGTACAGGCAGTATTGTCATTTTATGAGAAGAGACAATTGTGCATGCTCTAATTCGTCACGACTGGTTTCGGTACTTTTCAAACACCACTCTGAGTGGGCATCTACCAATCCTTTATCAGTGTTACAGGGGCATTTGAGTTTAGGGGACAGAGGTGGAATATTTCACCAACTGAAGTACTAGTTTTTTTTCTGAATTTGTGGAGTACTAGGTCGCATCGTGTAGATATGTCAGTATACCTGTATGATTGTGGTAAAATGCTGAGCATCAAATTATTATGGGCATCAAAGCACTGGTGCTTTCCCATTATATAAATAGATCTCCTGCTCTCTGACTTTCTTGCATTGCACGACTATCAAATTGGTCGAATAAAATGAAGGAGCAAATTTATTGCTGACTGCACCAGTTCTGTTTTCCTCTGCTGTTTCTCTTTCAGTGTGGTGACTTCTGATCCATGAGGCAATGGCATGAAGTCAGTAGTTTGCAGTATGTGCAGTATGCGGCTATCTCTCTGTCAATGTACCTGTGACAGCTGAAGCCCAGACTACGGTTGCAGTTTGCTGCCTATGACCAGCAGCAGTCTAAAGTTCCACCTTTCCTTCCACGCACAGCAATGCTGAATATGTCATGGACAGACCTCAATAAACTGCCTATTTGAAGAAGCAGCACAATTCTTGTCTGCCAATAAACAGCAGGCTGGCCAGCTTTAATTACAGTTTGGAGGTCGGAGACGCTGAAGACGCGATCCCGTTAATATATTGCGCCAACTGCAATGAAGAAGGCCTCTTTGATTTATTACCATTTCGTGTGGATATCTATGGTGTTGTGGTCCAAGTCGTGCGGACCATAAAAGGTATTAGACATGAAATAGTGAAGGTACTGCGATTGACACTGACGACAGCAAACCAACAGTGGATATCAACCACACCCCCAGTGTCATTCTGCACACCAGGAGAATCCAATACAGTCAACTTGGCTAATAACGACTGCGGACATAACGACAATTTTTCCATGCCCAGAGCAAAGTCCCCTCCCACTGTAATACATATAATGAGACTTCGGGCATAACAACACTTCGCGAATAAGGACACTTTTTTGATGCCCTGGCGAGTGTCGTTATAAGCGAAGTTGACTGTACATATAGCTGCCAACTCTGATGGTATAGACCCGATAACTTCCCTCTTTCTTGTTTTGTTACTCTACGATTGGTATACAGTCATGTACTAGTGTAATCTCTGTCCATATGCGGAATGCACTGTATTTGTTTCTGGTGACTGGAGGTAGTTTATCATAGCACTGTTTTTTGTTTTGTTTTTGTGGAAGATGAGCATTATCATGTTAACGTTGCCGGTGTCGCGGGTCATTCCACAGTCCCCAAAGGTGACGTTCTCGGCAACGGACCGACCCATTAGGCAACTGATTAATGATAAATTTGCTGCCATTCAGGATTGGTATCACGGTGCGCCACAATGGCATATGGTGCAAAAAATCTGTCTTAGGGCAAGAACAAGGTGTGGTTGGTTGCCTTCCTCGCTGCTGAATGAGCAAGCGATAAGTTTGCAAGTCGCTTGACGCCTGGAAAGAGTCTCTTTGTGACCGTCGGCACGTCTTGCATCAAGACCGCGTAAGGCCAAGACGCCACTGCAATGCAGTGGAGCCCTTGTCTAGACCTCATGTCTTTCTTCAGCTCTTTCAGTCTCTGTTCATGTGTGCTTCATATGCTTACTCTTTGGTTTTGGATATCTTGACGGACATTGTACATCATATCAGTCATGTTCATTATGTAGGATTTGACTCCAATCCTTTGTTGTTGTCCTAATTATCAACCTAGGCGGCATGCAATGCATTTTGTGTAATACAAATCAATGATTAGGTAGCATAGTACACGTACATGTACATGTATACAGAAGAATGGTTTCTTCCCTCTTTCCTATTTGCACTGCACCTTTCTGTATGTTTGAAAGGCATTTTGTCCGAACCCGGTGGTATAGATAATTTTTAAAAAACATTCTAAACTGTCTCCAATGTAACAGCTACTATGCTGTGACTATGCCGTTGCTATGGTTTCAGATGTGAAACAATTTCTTCCGTATTTTATGCCCTTGCATCCTGAATCTAAAGGAAATAATGTGATTTATTGGGAGCACTAGGTGTCATGGTCAGGTTTTAGGTGTCCATGTGTTGTGTGCTCGAAGTGGGAACGGGCGTGAATATTTATGGGGCCTGGATACTGGACTACCGCATTTCCCCGTAAGTAAGTTTTCCCCAATGACTTAGTACCCCCTATAAAAAATACACTTTCCACTGCCGAGGTTATCACCCCGAAAGACAGTTCCCCCCGAAAGATAGTAAGTTCGTACCCGTCCTACATGTACAGACACCGTACAGTACATACATCATATCAAGCGTACATGTGTACTCTTGATCATATGCACGGACACTAGAGTTGCGCAGGCTTCCCACTGCGTGTCATTTACCCCGGATAAAAAAGTACTCCCCGAAAGATAGTACCACCCCCGAAAGTTAGTACTCATGTGGTTGCTAAGTTCGAAAGTTAGTACGTACAAACCTACGGGAAAATACGGTATTAGACTCTCTGTCAGTCAACTATGGTAGAAATACAAGTTATCATGTCCAGGGTTTCTCCCTCACTCTCCTGCAATGCTACACTCCTACATACTGCGGATGCATTTGCTGTGTTTTCACGTCAGTCACGAGGTCGGAGAAAGCCACGTTTGCCAACGCGCTGTATAACGTTGCATGCATGGCTTGCCAAAGTTGCATACAAACGTTGTGGCCTCATGGCTTTTGCATTACATTTCTAGAATTACAGTGGAACTCACTCAGACCATACCCGGGTAAGACGTGCAAGCGCATATACAAATGTGTTTGGGAAACGACGTACCATGATAGGATTTACAACTAGTATTATGAAGGACTTTTCAGCAGGTGCAGACAGAGTGTACTAAGTACTTTTTTGGTGTTTTTCAAACACCATTCCACTTGACAGGTTTGTACGACAGGTATTCTAGCATGTTGACAGTGCTGAGAAGGCTGTTTGCAGTGAAGGAAGCCTGGTTTGGTGTCACTAACCACGTACATTTTGCAGGGTCTAGGAAGAGTCAACTTTGGATAAGAAGTACTTCAGATACTAGAGACGTTTTGCATAACCGTTTGCGCCTATTTTTGTTTGACGTCACTAAAAGCGAACAATCGCCGTTTTGAAAGGGAAAGTCGAAGGAAACGTAAAACAAACTTTTGCAGTAGTTTTCGCTGTTCACGGACCAGTGCAGTGCAAAGGCGAACCACCCTCATGCAATGTTTTGTGCTTCATCTTTCACAATCCAAAAGATCTACTCTTGGCTTGGTCGTTAGTGCTAGATTGACAATATGGCAAACCATGTTGTTTCATCTCCGTAACCACGTCCGATCTCCTGTCTTCTCATTTTCTCAGAGTCGGTGATGCTTTTCTGGATTTGTAGATGTTGATGCGCCGGATTGCGGCACAGGCCAACATGGTTGTCTGTGGGTCTCCGGCTATCGACAACATAGTCAAACAGCTCTTGTCTAAGAGTGCAGCCACTCGCGGCAAATTATTTTCTCAGTCGGATGAAGCTCCGTAGATCTACCGAAGACGACTTCTCAAACAAGCACGAGTGCACTCGTACTTTCTTGGAGCGAAAATCATGGAGAACAAAAACTTCACGCGAACATTCGCACACATATTCGCAAGCCCAGATGTGAAAATCCATGCGAACGTTTGTTCTGCAAAACCTCTCTACTAAGTTCGCTTTTCCACTCCCGAGGCAGTACCTCTTATCCGAGTTCCAATGCATCTCACAGAGAGCCGTTCGAATGAATATGCCCGTATTGCTCAAAACGAGAGCCATTACAAGCAGTGGACCATGCAATGACCCTTGAAATGACCCTTGAAATCAAGTCCCACACGTTTGTTCCTCCATAACCTAAAGCAATCACTTCACTTACCAGCACCAGAGCTCTCATTCTTGCTGAACCCTAGCCCCATTGGTAACAATAGCCTTCACCAGTGTTGTCACCAAACGGATACCTGAAACACAGCAAAACACAAACACAGCAACACACAAACACAGCAACACACAAACACAGCAACACACCAACACAGCAACACACAAACACAGGAACACACAAACAGAGCAACACACAAACAGAGCAACACACAAACACAGCAACACACAAACACAGCAACACACAAACACAGCAACACACAAACACAGCAACACACACACACAGCAACACACAAACACAGCAACACACAAACACAGCAACACACAAACGCAGCAACACACAAACACATGTACACTGTCATAAACTACCATGAACAGACACATCCACACATTGTCGACTACCAGCACCTCCAGACACTTTTACACGTTAAACGGTGATTTATGCTAATCGGATCTTACGAACACGTTATTCTGCCTGATAATCAGAAATCCTACGGACAGTGGGGAAATCTCTGCCTTAATCACTACATGTTTCATGTTCATGTTGCAATGGGCCAGCAGAATTTATGTTCTCAGTTTTATAAATGAGAGAGCAGGTATGGATACAGTACTGGCACTAATGACAGTCCAGAGCCCTCGCTATGTTTTGTTTTAACTAGGGCTGTAACTAGATACTATATACGGTCAGAAAGTGCAACAACTAGGCACAACACTGACAGAGTACTGAGACCCTCGATGACCTGACACCTAGCTTCAAAACATCTCCGTAGCGCAAACAAACAGCCTTCTAACTCTGAAGGTTCAAGGTTAATTTAAGGAGAGACCAAAGAGGGGAAGGTAAGCGCAACGAAACCGAGCACAGGCCACAGTCTCACGGGAATGAAGAATGTCGATTGTCCCTGGTTTGTTTAACTTTCTGACTGTATGATAATATAATTATATAGTTATTATAGTATATAGTTACTACAGTTGAACATCGATTATCCGACCATTCGATTATCCGACCATTCGATTATCCGTAACAGTTTTTTTGGGCGCACGTGCCGTAGAGTACGCACTGTGCATGTAGTGAGCCATTCAAAAAAATACGAAATTTTTAAAAAGTAAAAAGGTCGTGCGGCTAGTAATAACCACTGAAAGTGTGTGAGTGACAGTTTTTTCTTATCCGGAACATTTGCCTTATCTGAACACCGCCTGACAGTTGTCTGCCCAGAGGTGGTCGGATAATCGATGTTCAACTGTATAGTAACTAGTTACTATGGAATCTAGTTACTATAGTAACTAGATTTAATTGTATCTATAGTATCTAGTTACTATAGTATGCAGTTACTATAGTAACTAGTTATTATAGTAACTAGATTCAATCTTGTCTAGTTACTATAGTAGCTAGATTCAATCTTGTCTAGTTACTATAGAATCTAGTTGCAGTGGTGTACAGTTACTCTCAACTCGTATCCATGTGTCCTTTTCCTTTTTACATGTATATTTATTATCGGCTCAAGATCCGAGTTTCAAAAAAACATGCATGCGATAATTATATTGAAAAGATGTTTCTATCAGTTTTATAGAAATAGCAGAAATTGAAGTAACACGTATCATGACCTAGGTGAAAGCAAAGCATAGCGAGGGGACTGGTATTTCCAGCCCACTCATTTGTAAACCAATCATTAATTTTCTCGATTCCCCAGATTCTGAATCGAGTAGTGGTGTACGGTAGTTGTATTTTAAAAAAATTAAATTTTTTCCATACATAACATGGGGCTCATTCCTGAACACACACTGACAGGTCAGGTACATTCTACGGTGTAGTTGTATTATGCTATGGTGCTAGCTTATCGATTTTTTCTTCTTCTTTTTTTCTCCAATTGTTGGCACACATAACGTGGTACTGAAACACGAACTATCTCCCTGCATGCATTCCTTCCATACACTTTGCACGCATACATATCCTACCACGTTGGTTCACGCTATGAACCTTGCGTTGAAAGCCCTATTTTAATATTTTACCAGCTTTCTTTAAACACACGCACACACACACACACACGCACACACACACACACACACACACACACACACGCACACACGCACACACACACACACACACACACACACACGCACACACACACACACACACACACACACACACACACACAGATACACAACGAGAGGGCTTGAATGAACAAGAGCAACTCAATATGCTGCGTTTTTACTTTCTCCCTGTCATTACAATTGTCGCTTTCTAGAGTGATCTTTTAAAGTTTACTTTGTCCACTCGACGTGAAGAAATCAGCTAGAAGTTTGTGGCCTCCCGCTTTGCTGCACTTGCGGCTGGGGTCGACGTCTTCACCAGAATTTGAGGCAGACCCTTCAGTATTCAACAAAACGGTGAACAAGAAGCGAGTTCAAATTTAGGTCATGAAACTTCGTTTTCAAGCAATCGATGCCTCCAGGTGGCGGGCGATGACGGCAAACTAGCATTTTTGAAGTACACCGTAACGACCACCAGCGACATAGGGTAAGCAGTTCCGCACCTTCTTTCCTTGACAAGCGGTTCGCTGTTTTTGTTGGTGTTTTCAGGCCTGCTACCTTCGCAGCAACATGCGCCACATGTAACGCATTTCCGGAATTTGAGAACACTTTGTTCTTGCCATGGTCAAATTCAGCATGCCAAATTCAAGAGATATACATGTACCAGGATTCGTATCCCTGAGCCTTTTTTTTTATTCACGGTTCGCGTGGGGGACCGGTACGAACTCCAGACAAATGATACTCACTCTGGGCGAAATAGTGCGAAACGAGAAGAATTTGTTTGGTGCGGAAGAGAGCTCCAAAATCACAATGCCTTTCGTGACAATTGCGAGGGAATTGTCATACCAATGTTCGAACACAGAAAACAGTGATTCCGCCAGCCTGACTAAGACAATCAAGTCACAAACATTGCGATGTGCGAAGCAACAATTGTAGTGACAAAACCTGCTCCTGATAATAAGATTTTTAAGGGGGACGTGTCCCCCAGACCCCCTCTTTCTTTTCGCCTCCTTTCGGTCGTACAACTTCTTTAGAACCTGGTGGCGCCCCTGCAAAGTGATCTGTCAGGGATTAGGACTGCCTGAAAAGAGAACAAAATGCAAACCCCAACAGGACTGGAACCTGGGACCTTGCTTGTCATGAGCATAGCTCTAACCATCTAAGCTATGGCACTGAGCAGAACCTAGAAAGCGCTGACAACTTTTTCACTAAAATTTCAGCTCAAAAAAACTTTCCAAATAATTTTGTTTTTCTGGTGAAAGGTCACCGTTTCCGATTGGAAGAAGTCCCTTCTTTGGAATTCGACTAATTTTCTCTGCTTGTAAAGCACACGGATTGAGAGTGAGTGGATATTGCAGAAGCCAAAAATTCCTTCGCGTTTGAATTGCCGTTGCTGCGCTTCAATACCATGCGGACAAATGTGAGCACACGACACGGAGTACTGTACATCAGCAGAAGCCTTTTCCAATAAATCGTTACGGGTTAGGGCTGCTGTGCTACTAGAACTCAGCGCACACCTTCAGTGAAACATAGGGACTGAATGGGAGATGCTTACCTGACTTCAAGCCAGGGAGAAGCACCTGCTCCCGATAACGGCCGGGTGGTTCCTGTCCGGCGTCCGCTATTCTGGTAACGTTGACCCGGACGATTGGTAGTCCCACAAATCTAAACGCCACCTGCCGAGGGGCAGGTAACGAAGGAAAGCGCTTCACTTCCGCAACCAGATTGCGACGGAGCGTCACTCAAACTCCCAGAAAAGAACAATATGAAGGGCCGCAAGCAGAACACGCATCCGCCCAGAACACCCACAGACGGCAACGAGCAAGAAAAAAACGATTCCGCATTCAACTGAAGCACGGACGGTGCAGCAGTCCAAGAATCAAGATCCTCTCTACACGTTCGCTGCACGCTCCACTCCTCCAGCGGCCAGAGCTCTGTGGCTTCATTCATCTGTCTGATCTGGCAGAAGATGTAGATCTAAGCGTAGATTATGTACATGACTGTACAACATGACAACAGATTCTACTGCCTGCTCCACACTACAAAAGTACAGTGCTACTCGTGTACATCCATATGTAGGTCTACATAATCATTGCGGGCCCACCTTTCTGCTGACAAGTGACATGATGCTCCCACACCAACTACGAAATGAAGCCGACTGTCTGTGTCGCCAGAGCAGAGCTCTCAATTGAGGCAGCCTAGCTGTTCAAATGTCATCACATTGAGCGATGTCGCCTGTAATAAAGATTATGTAGACCCTACAATACTCAACAGGCCTGTTTGTTCACCCACGTACACGTCACGTGGTACACAGCCGGGATAAATCGTAGTAGAAGCAAGGCAGGGCAGAGAAAATTAGATCGGTTTTTTTTACAGGCAGTAGATACAGCCAAGGCAAAGGCAAAGGGCGTAAAAAGGCTGGCGGCATCCACAGCAGCACTCTACAGAACACATCATCATCATGCATGTCCTGTGGTGGACATGGAAATCCGGTCGCACGTCTAGCGGCCCCAGGGCGCTGGCCATGCAGCCATGGCATGCATTACTACGCGCTGCTGCTGGTCGCATCGTGTCAACATGTGCGCTGCATGCAACGACGACGTTCTGTACGCGCTGAGGGCGCCGGCCCTGGTCAATCGACTGGATGTCCATGTCCGCGACAGTACATTGTAGTCATTCATCCTGAGCCGCTCGCGTTTTTTATTTTATTTCGGCCAGTCGGCTACATAATTGTCTTGGGGGTTAGACAATGGGAAGTAGCCATGTACGGGCCGGGGCCCGGAGGCCCACCTTTCGCCACCGGAAGAGGACCCACACCTTGATCTGGTGAGCTGCGTCGCGTTTTGATCATGCTGACTGAGGCTACTCCTTTTCACAGTTCGGCCTCCACTAAGGCCGCGGTCACACATGAAAAGGTTGCACCGCTTTTAAGGCTGCATTCACACCCGCTACAAAAATTCGCGTTTACATGACTCTACAAGTCACTTGCAACGCCTGTGCATTTGTTGTGCGCCATCTATGGATCTGCCACATCGATCGATTTTGCTGCGCGATCTGTCGATCGACAGATCGCGCAACGATCGATCGATCGCGCAAAATCGATCGATCGCGCAACAAAAAAAAGAAACCAAATCGATC
This sequence comes from Sycon ciliatum, assembly GCF_964019385.1. NCBI lineage: Eukaryota > Metazoa > Porifera > Calcarea > Leucosolenida > Sycettidae > Sycon > Sycon ciliatum. The sequence goes on from NC_088653.1 coordinate 11,422,662, forward strand.
GATTGTGAGCTGGGCGCGGAGTAGGTATTTTACTACTCCCTTGTGAACGGCATCATCGTAATCAGTACTCGCACTGGTACGAGTACATGTACTTGGCGACTGGCCGCACACCACTCAGTAAACAGTAGATGACGATTCTTTGAAGAAGTAATGGTTGACGTTGTCGAACATTCAGACCCACTGGAGGCGTTCCACAGCCTGGAGCCCGCTGATAAGGATTTTGATGTGACTTGAGTAAGTACTAAAGTGATGTCAACACTAGTTCTACGTACTCTCAGTCTCTGTCTCTCTTTTTTCGGCGTCAGACATTGAGTGGGAGATATAGATGACTGGATTTCGTTTGTAAAATAATGAGTAATTTCTGCAATTTGTGATCGAATCAGCATGCTGTCAGCTGTACCAGTCCACATCCCATCGTAATCAGCGACCAGGCCAAGCGTGATATTTGCCTTGGTATTTCACTATGTGTGGTGAGAAGACGTCCATTCACGTCTGAGAAATTCATTTGCAAATGGGAAATCAACAGGCCTGTATTAGTATGGGCAGAATTCATCACCCGGGCCGCTATTGAAGCTTTGCACAGTTGTCAATGTCCAACGGCCTATTTATACGAAGACCTGTGGTGGCTACGTGATTCTCTTAAACCTGTGATCATGTTTTCCAAGATCATTTCAGTAGCAGACATATGAAACGCTACGCCGGGCCTGAGCCCGAGGCAATGTACGGACGTGGCCGTGCTGCACTGAACCGCGTGGCATCATCGTCACGTATGATGGAGTCAACATGACTGCGCCCTGCATATGCATCATACATCTGATAGTACGTTTATTGCCCTATCCTTGGAGAGTGGGCCACCAGGGAAGGCTGGGTTTCCGACTTGGCTTCACCTATAATGCTCATGATTGAACACGCTCTTGGAGAATAAATGTAGAATCCGGCTGAACATTGAAACCAGATAGCATCGCGTTTCTGCGCTGCACCTCACAACACCATTGACATACAACCAGGAAGAGCTGGGAACTTGAGGGAAGTGACGGAAAAGTCAAAGAGGAAGTGAAGAAGAGGATCAGTAATCATCAAGGAGGCCAAAAAGAGGTCACCTACGAGCCAAATGGCTCTTGATGTGATGATGTGCAGGCAGGTATGCTGGAATTGGATAGACTCTTTTGGTCAATTTTTGGCCTATCCCACATCTTTCTACCGCAGCTCTGGCAGATTGATTGGTACTATACCCCTGAATTTATACATTTCTGAGCTCTGTGACACGTTACCTAGCTCGTGAATGTCGTCTTTCAGCCATTCATCATTGCTTATTTTGACATTTGATGAGGAGCCGATCATGACTATTTTTGAGGATGCGCATGTCAGAACGCTTTGTTGTGACATGCTCGTCTAAAGGATTTTGCAACTGTTTCTATTGAATACCTATAATAGTAGTACGAAATAATTAGGGCTCAAACGGTCACGGTTTTACCCCGAACGGTTAACTGCTAAGCTAACGGTCGGTTTAACGGTTATAACCTATAAGCCATGGCAATCCTGCGGACTCTTTTTTAACCGTTTATTTGACTATACTCATTCAAAAAATGTACCCTATTCAGTACAACGCACACATGTACATTCTCTTGCATGCTCATTCATACATACTCTCACACGAAGAGACCAGATATGACCGAGTTGACAGCCCAGAAATTGCGTACGCGTGCGACAGGCTGCGAAAGTGCATACTTTGCAACGACCTGATACATGAAAAATTGACTGAAAAGTTACTGCGTAACCGTTATCTTTATCGGTTAACCGTTAATTCTTCGTAACCGGTCTGCAACCAGTTAATCGGACTAACCGTTTGAGCCCTAGAAATAATGGTTGCGACTTTGGCGAAAGGGTTTGCTCCCCACACTGGAGCTCGCGGTATTCCGTCGACTTGACAAAAATACCCGAGCCTGCTACCCGACCAAACCCCTACCCGTTGCAGCCCTGATTTTTTTTCGTCGGACTGGCCCCTTTCCATTCCCTCAACAAACAAAGGAATCGTATAATGAACACTGGATCACTTATTATTCTGCTCGGTGCATGGACCAGTACAGGAACCGACACTCAATACAGTCAACTTCGCTGATAACGACACTCGGCAGGGCATCAAAAAGGTGTCCTTATTCGTGAAGTGTCGTTATACCCGAAGTCTCATTATATGTATTACACTGGGATGGGACTTTGCTCTGGGCATGGAAATTCTGTCGTTATCCGCGAATTGTCGTTATATCCGCAGTCGTTATTAGCGAAGGTGACTGTACTTACTGTTATGTTGATGGATGGATGTGGTTTATAGGATCGCTCTTCCGAACGAGAACACTGTTTCTGGTTCATTGAAGTAGGGATACTGTGCATGTATTATAATGTGCATGCTTAGCTACAAGATGAGATGGATCCAGCCATTGAGTAAGAGAAGAGTTTCAATATTTTAATTCTATTAAAGTATACACCCGGTTCCAAAATAACGCACGTGCCCTTGCATACGCCCAGGAAATCGAGCCTGCTATTATATACACCCGGGACCTATACACGGGCTTTTACGGTAACGTTATAATTATCTCAATGTTCCGGGTACGGCTATTTACCATGATGTGGGTATAATACTGGACATACATGTAGTCTGTTTTCTATTTTGCTGCTCCTTGTTCTTTGGTGCGATTGGTGGCTCGGAACAGGCAGACATTATTTACCGATATAATCGCACAGGTCACATTGTAGAGTGCAGACCACCTAGTGCTTTGAAGATTCACTGCGATATTCCCATAATGTTATAATACATGTATGAAAATCAGCATCATTTTCTGTATGTTAAGTGCCACAAATTGTTAGGCTTCACCGTAATATCAAGAGTACATAACCCCTCTTGGTAATATCCATGTTCAGTGTTCCGTTCACATCGGTTCATGCTGATCACCCGAAAGTGTCGTCTAAACAGGATATAGGGGTGTGCGGATAATGCTCGAAAAGGTGGGAGATTCTGCTCGAAAAGCTGTGAAATTGGCAGAACCATACAAACCTTATGGCGGGCAATTCCTCGAATTCTGCTCCATTTCTTTATCCACATACCAAACATGCATGAAACTTACCAGAAAAAGTACTGAATTCTGCCAATTTTTCTGCCCGCATATGCCTAACAGGATATGTCCGCGCCGCGGGGATTATTTTTCAAATAATCTCCTCAATGTCATGTACATAATTGTCGCCGGTCGCAGCGGCTTCACAAAACGTAGACTTTCCCAGCCCCCCCCCCCCCCCCCCCCAAAGTACACACAAAATACAATTGAAGCATATGCAATGAAACGTATGCATTGGGAAATTGGATTGCAGTAAAACCCGTGTTTGCCGGACCCTGTACCAAGCGGAATCCTGTATTTACCGGACAAAATTTCATGCACCAAAGTGCTGTGGATCGAAAGTGCATTCCTGGATCAAGCGGGGTCCTGTCACATCAGGACAGTTTCCGCTGCACCAAGGGCGTCTTGTCAGGGCAGGCTTTACTATAGTGAAGTTTATAGTGAATTGTACTCCAAGTAACTCGTGAGTCCACACACAATGGTCATGCAGTACAAAGCCGAAAAGTCCCTTTCAAGACAGAGTGACAGACAGGAGTCGTCACTAGAAGGGCTGATCAACCAACACAGAATACTACAGTGGTGCTCAATGAAGTCCAATGAAGCGAGTGAATGCCGTGCGGAACGTTGTGCAGCTGTGAACACTGGGCTGTCAACTGGCACAGGGCGCACACTTGACTCACACAATATTAACATTGAGCATCAACGTAGCATAATAATAGCAGTGAAAAAGAGTAGAGTCAAATACGCGATGAGCGATAGTGTCGAGTCTAATACTAAAGGCAGAAATAGAGTAATGCCATCAAGTGCGAGATAACATGTTAGGAGCATTAACGTGTGATTGTGAAGCTTACTTTAAAGCGGGATGTTGAGTCTACAGTGCACCATGGGCACAGCGAGATCATGTTATGTGTGAATGGTATACCGTAAAGTACCGCCAGAGCGCCCCGTCTCGCGAGAGCGCCCCACCTTGATTTTACAGCCAGGGTCCAGGGAAAGGAAAATCGCACGGCAGAATGCAACGAAGTGTGTATGGTGTACTAACGTCAGAGAAAGGTTTTTGTGTGGAGCTCGTGTCCGCTCGAAGGTACGGATTGTCTGCACAACGTGCAATATGTGTACGAAGTTCGTGTCGTATGACCTACAGACGGGAGACCACCTACACAATACGACCACGAAAGGACGAGATAGTGGGGCGCTCTGGCGGTACTTTACGGTACTAGTAATCAAATGGATGCAAAACATAGATGTCGTGATACACCATGCCTGATTCGTGGCTGGAAGCCGTGAGCTCAGTGCTTGGGGCTAGTGGGATTCCTCTAGCTTTCAGAATCCTGCATGAAAAAAGGTAAAAGAAAGTGAAGGTACAATAATAGTAAGGTGATGTAAGCCTCTTGGTTTCGCGAACGAATTTCATCATTAAATTCATGGCATGAGAACGACGCTACAGAAGTATACAAAAGCTGAGCCATCCTCTAAAGAAAGTCCACTTTAGTGAATCTCATCTTGTCAGCAGCACCATGCTGTTTGTATGGGAGAATTGCCTTCGTACAGTGCTGCCCAATGAAATCCTGAAATCAAGTCGCGTCACTCAAGTACCGGGCGTTGCGCAGCCCTAGACCTGCGAACACTGGGCTGCGAAATGGTGCAAGGCGCAAACTTGAGTGACACGACTGGATTTCATTGAGCAGGACTGTACATTCAAGGCACCTGCACTTCCTATTACAGTGTAATGTTCTTATTTTACAGGAACATTCCCAACTGGGCCTAATGTCTTCTGAGGCTGCGTTTACACGACAACGCACGGCCATTTTCCGTTTTCAGTCCCGCATTTCTTTTTTCATTTTCGTGCGTTTACACGATCAAAGCTGATCCGAGGTGGTCTCGGTTTGTATCGTTTTCTCGCGTCTACACGGGAGCAAAGGATCCGCAAAAGTTCGTCATGTGCCGAGTGTTGTCGTGGAAGCACCAATCACACTCAAGGAATAATCGAAAACAGGCCACACACCAGCACTCGTCACATGACGAAAATTGTAAAAAAAAGAGTTTTATTGTCGGATCCGTGTGAACGGCCGAAAACGGAACAAACGTGACGGAAACGAGGCCAGCAGACCGTTTCGACTGTTTACACACCCAAATTTATCCGGCAGAACATTTTTGTTTCCAAATTCTTCCACCTTGGCCAGCGTTTTGGTTCTCTTCCGCTTTGGTGTACAACTATTACGTTTTGCTCCGCGTACCGTGTAAATGAACCATGCATCCGAAAGGATATAGTTGCGCTTTCACCCCCAGCGTTGTCGTGTATACGCAGCCTTAGATGGTGCCCAAGGTATTCATTGAGTTCCTGCAACTTCATTTGAAATGAACTGGAAAAGTGCGAAGGGATTCGAGGAGGACATTAAAGCAGTCAGCTCCAAGAAATGAAATTGATTCGTGAATTCAATTATAATGATGTTCACACCTACATGTACATGTATGCAATAACTAGGTATCACACTTCATCTTACAGGCGAGACCTCACTATATATTCTCTGGGGTACGGCAAGTGTTATGCTTTAGAGAGGTCCATGTTATAGCGAATTGGGCACATAATATAAACCATATATGTCAAAGTTAGGGCTGCGGTTAACCAAAAGGTTATAGGCTAGAACCAAGAGTAGATAAAGAAGAGTGTGCAACTCCGGGATGGGTTGGCCCGTGGCGGAATTTTTTGTTGACGTAATCTTGTCTATGACGCATGCGCTGCGGGTCTTTTGGAAATATTGCATCGTGCACTTGGCCGGGCTTTACATTACAAGGTCGGTGCCCAGTACGTGCTCTCACACTGTTCTGCGTCAAAATGCGCGTTTTTCTGAAAACAGGTGACGTCTACAAAAAATGCTGCCACAGGCAGGGGTATGTGCAGATTGTGCAGAAGAGATCCAGAGTTGCACACTCTTGTTTATCTACTCTTGCTACAACCTATAAGAGATAAACTGTACATGTAGCCTGTATTCATGTACCATTGCTGTCCATGACTGTAAATCCATGTATCCATGGTACCATGACCTCACGCACTGCCAAAACAATCACTACAATATGTATAATACTCATAAAAGGACACATTTCAGGCTCATTACAAACGTCTTGAAAGTTTTTGTCTTCACAAGTATACTTTATGAGTATTATGAGTATTATCGCAATTTTGTCTCAGACGAAACTGTTTACAATATGTATAGTGGATGCATATTATATTTTGCTCAGTTTTCCAGAGCAGGTTCAACAAAGAGTGAATAACAACTAAATAGAGCGGTTGCCAGTTGACAAACCCCCTTTATATTTACAATGCAGTTGCGTGAATGTCCACTACTTTCTGAACGAAAGGTTCAACATATTTTAATATTTTGTATGCTCCATTGGGCTTCGGATTGCACCATCACCTTGTCATTTAATCAACTCAACCTCATCATGAGCATACGCAAGCATCACTAATATGGGGAGCAACCCCAGAGATGAGGGAGATACACGCCGTACATCCATTGTGCACAGTACTGACAGGGTACGCACATGCTTTCATGTATATTATGTACAGCGGACATTGAAAGAAAATAACCGATTAACCCATATGCATATGGTTAACTGTTCGTGTATTCTTAACGGTTACATAACCGGTTAACCTATCTAACCATTTCACCCTAGTCAAAATGGCGCTGTTTGCTTACAGACTACAACTGTATTGCCATCGATCCACACTGATCAATCCAGGAAATGTGCGCATGTTGTACATTTTTAGTGTATTTTATAGTAGTGTGTCTACTGCATGTGTTTCAGGACTGTAACAGTCACACTACAACAAAAGTCCGACACTCCAGAACAACCCCACACAAAATCCTGTGGTCGACCAGCCAACAAACACAGCTCTGGGTTGAATGACGAATTAGTGAAAAACTATAAAGAGAAAAGAGAGGTGAAAGAGAAAACCGCCAACACATCTCCAGAACGACAGAGCCTCACTCTCTCCCTCCCTCCCTCTCTCTCTCTCTCTCTCTGTCTCTGTCTCTGTCTGTGTGTCTGTCTTCGTCTTTGTCTCTCTCTCTCTCTCTCTCTCTGTCTCTCTCTCTCTCTGTCTCTCCCTCTCACGGCAACTAAAAAAACAACCATATCTCAAACCACACCTCACTCATTTTACGCTGTAGGATGAAGAAGAAGGGGAGGTTGGCGATGAGAAGAAGAACACGGCAGGGTTTAAGCATTTATTGTTCAGTGACCCGTGTCGTTTGGCGTATAATGATTCTCGGTTTACAATTGTAGTATTGTTTGTTTTGCAAAGAATTTCAATCAGTTAAAAGTCATAGATGCTGTTTACATTCACAAGCGTAAGCCAGACCGATGCATTCAGAAAGAACATGTCACGGCATCCACATTCTTTCCTTAGCACCGTAACTGTATTTTGCACATATGTTTGTTTTATTCACCCTCTCTCTTTCTCTTTTCTTACAGTTACACTTGTGTTTTATCACACTATAGAATGACTGCGCATGTATTTTATAGATTGCGATTATTATCACTGTCGGGAAGGAAAACAGCAATTTTACAGGGCCCTAAAAGTCTGAACGATACCTATGAAATGCACTGTCAAAGCAAACACAAAATATGAATATGCAAGCTCATGCCTGAGGGGAAGATGAGAAGTTGAAACGTGGAGATTTTTCGGACAGTGATATGTCTACAGATAGCAAGAAGACATTTATTATAAAACAAATCTGAAGAGAAGGAAAACACAACTGAAGAGGCAAAACACATGAAGCACGGAAGTATCTCCCAAGCCAAGCAAGCATGCCGTTATGGTGCGAGGTCATACAACTGTGGTACAAATCTAGTACGGGAGTACATGAACTACAGGTCAAATATGGCATTGGGGAATCCATATACATCACGCCCCTTCGAGATAATGCTGAGAAAACAAATCCAGTATTATCTATCAAATCCAAACAAAACAAGAAAAGAATAAGTATGGCAAGCAACGGCCTATAGCACACGGCGGAACAGACATAGCATGCCACACAAGGATACAGAAAGATACGACATGAGAACAATCCTCAAGAACATGTACACGATGTGTCCAGAACAAATCAAGATGCATAAGACTGTCCACGGGTGGAGGAAATGTTCAAACGAGAGGGTGGTTGGTGCGCTCGTGTGCTGCGACGCAGAGGGGGAGGCGTAGCAGGAGCAACGACAACAGACGGCTGTGGTGAAACGCATGGTGCTGGTGACGGCACGGGTGGAGAGAACGGACGAAGAAAACGGCGATTTCTCCAATAAACTCGACCACTAACCAACTTGACGAAATAGTCACGGTGCTGCCCAATGGCCACAATCACGCCACGGGTTGTCCAACGCTTCGTCTTTGGATCCTGGACGTCCACAGGAGTGCCGATACGGAGAACGGGAAGAGAGCGGTGGGTTGGAGTACTGGCTGAAACAGGTGTCGAGGGTGGTGACTGTTCTTCACGCTCACTAGCGACGGTCGACCACGAGGAATCAAACTGCGTCCACTCAGCAATGACGAAAGACCGAAGTGGATGCCCGAGAAGATGCTCAGCTGGGCTCTTGCCAGACGGACCGGGCGTATTCCGCCACTCCAGTAGACCACGACGAAATGCATCTGTGTCGAGATTGCCATTTGACGAGGTCTTGAGTAGCAAGCGCTTCATAGCTTTCACTGCGGCTTCCGCATGTCCATTACTCTGGGGATAATGCGGGGAAGAGGATACGCGTTGCACTTGCCAACGGCTACAGAAGTCGGCAAACTTCTTCGATGCAAACTGGGGGCCACCGTCGGTGCACAGTACAGCAGGCACACCCAGATCGGCAAACCAACGACGACAAGCGAGAATGACATCGTGTGATGACGTGGTCCTGCCGGTTCGAACAACACACGGCCAACCAGTCAGACGGTCGACATAAACAAGAAACTCATAGCCTTGGCAAGAGAACAGATCAGCGGACACAAACTCGAACGGCAGAGTAGGATGACGGTCATTCATCGGTGGTTCGGCTGACTGTGACGACTGGAATTCTCGACACGCGTAACAGGCACGGACAAGGGTGTCTATGTCGGCGGTGAGACCAGGCCAGTACACGAGCTGTCGGGCGCGAGCTTTAGTGCGGACGAGACCTTGATGCGAGGCATGAAGGTTAGCAAGAACGCGTTGACGCATAGCCAAGGGAACTAGAATGCGTTGGCCTTTCATGACGATGCCCTGGTCCACTGACAGGTGTTCACGTCCATTCCAGAAGGGTTGGAGCGGAGCATCCAAATCACGCTGACGAGCGGGAAAACCATGCAGAACGCACTGGACAAGAGACTGATAGACTGGATCAGCTGAGGCGGCTGCTCGAAGTTCAGCAAACTTCAGGTTGGGGTGAGGACCATCATCACGGAGCATGCACACACGGATGCTGCGGCAATGAAGAGCAGGGGCTTCGCCGAGTTCATCATCTGAAGACGGGATGCCGACGGGATTACGAGACAGCGCATCAGCAAACGCGTGATCAGATCCTTTTCGCCAGGAAGCGTGCACTTGAAACGACTGCAGCTTCAGGCGAAGACGGAGAAGGCGAGGATTCTCGATCTGATCTAGAGAATACGCGTTGATAATCGGGATCAACGGACGGTGATCAGTGATCAGATCAAATAGGGTGCCGGATAAGTACAACTTGCACTTATGCACAGCCCAAACGACGGCGAGCATCTCGAGCTCAACAACAGCATAGCGAGATTCGGCGTCAGAGAGGTAGCGGGAGCCACACTGGATGATTCGCCACTTATCATCCTGCTTCTGCCACAGAACGAAGCCGAGACCACGTAGAGGCATCAGTCTCCAGACGGAGGTCGTGTCCATGCTGGTAGAAGGCCAGGATAGGAGGAGACAGCAGAGTAGACTTGGTCTTCTCGAACGCAACCGTGTGGTTGGCATCCCAGACAAACTCACGGGTCGTCTTCAACAGACCACGAAGCGGAGTGGTGCAGGCGGCGAGGTGTGGTGAGAACTCGCTACACTGGTTCACCAGGCCAAGAAACGAACGCAAATCAGTGCGGTTCGCAGGAATGTCAAAATCGCGAATAGCCGCTGCCTTGTCATCGTCAACAACCCAGCCGTCTGGACTGACAATGTAGCCGCAGAAATGGATGTGACGTGACGCAAAGGTGAATTTGGACGGGCTCAGAGTAATGCCATGCTGTCGAGCACACAGCAGGATGTCACGAACATGGGTGACATGGGAGGCAAAGTCGTCATCATAGGCCAGGCAATCATCTACAACCTTGGCGAAATTCGGGATTGCATCGAACGCAGCATCAGTGCGGCAGTTGAAAACATCCCCGGCGGAAATCAGGCCTTGAGGGTTGCGTAGGAAACGATACCTGCCGTATGGGGTGATGAATGTGGTCATTGGACATGCCTGCTCACTCAGTGGGATTTGCCAGTATCCGTGCCTTGCATCAAGCTTGGTGAGGAACTGTGCCGATCCAATACCAGAAACCACATCGCGAGCGGTGCGAACAGGGTGGGCTGGTCTCAGGACTTGGTCATTCAATCGTTTGAAATCGACGGTGAGGTGTTTCTCAGTGGTACCTTTCTTGTCGACGAGCACAATCGGGTGACACCATTCACTAGGCTCACTGACAGGCTCGATTATGCCATCGACAACCATTGTGTCCAGTTGTGACTTGACCTGGTCACGAAACGCGTACGGAATCGGGCGTGCGGTATGGACACATGACGGCTTAGCATCTGGCTGAAGTTGGATGTCCATCGGAGGACCTGCCATCGCCTTCAAGCCAGTGTCGGAAAACACGTCCGAGAACTCCTGCAGTAGCTCATCGCGAACACGAGCGATATCAGCAGAGCTAGGATTGACAACAGGCTTTGATACAGCACGGATCTTAGGTGGCGCGGCAGCATTAGCAGCAGGGTACTGTGCAGGCCAATCTGACGGGAGGAGCTGGAGTGCACTCAAGGACGAACGTGATAGAAGAGCATCGTCCAGACCCTTGTACACGTGGATTACGGTGCTGTGTTGTACTTCGCCAACCTGAAGTGAAGCACGAATACTGCCGACGTTCTGCAACTGCTCTCCAGATGCCGCTAGGACGCACTCTGGGTCATGGTCGAGGTTCTCGGGGAACCCGCCAATCAGTTCGAGATGATGCTCGCCAATGGCATCGACGTCACTGCCAGTATCAGGGACCCAGGGTAGCGTGACTGCCTCATCCTCAGTGGCTAAACGGGTGGACACACGCACAGTAGGCTGCGCAGCAAGACGAGTACGCTGCAACTTCAGTTGGCCCACATGCTTCACGTTCCGGTCCGATTGTAACGACGACCTACACATAGCGAGAAAGTGACCAGTCTTGCCACAGCCATTACATTTCTTGCCGCTGGCAGGGCAACTAGACTTTGTGTGCGGGCTCCGGCCGCAATTGGGGCACTTCTTGTGTGTGTCGCTTCCTGACGAGGGAGCGGATGCAGATGGCAATACAGGTGCAGACATCTTGCTGCCAGGCTGTCCCTGTCGGGATTGTTGCTTACTGCGTTGGTACGCGGACCGCCGCACAGCATTGAGCTGGCTGGTGGACGGGATACTGCTGCTCGTCGTGGTAGCCGCTTCCTCCGCCCGGCAAATTGTGACTGCATCGTTCAGGGTCAAGTCCTTGGCAGACAATAGCTTGTGCCGGGTAGCGTCGTCACCAATTCCAATGACAATCCTGTCACGCAGGGTGTCAGCACGCACACGTGTCAGGCTTGTGCGACAGGTACTACATGTGTGTGCTGAACATTGTGAGCACAAAACAACGTCCGGAAAATCACAGCTAGTGTGTAATTCTTTCAACGAAGTGTAAAAAGAATCGAAAGACTCGCCTTTCGACTGACACCTATCGTAAAATGCGATACGATCCAGGAGTGGGTTGCGCTGCCGTCGCAAATATTCCTTGACTGCAGAAATCACATCGTCCGCATCGGGATTCGGAGAAGTCACGATAATACCCTCGCGGAGAAATCTGCGTAGCTCCTCATCAAGAGCTTGCCGCAGCGAGGATACTCTGGTCTCACGGCTCTGGGCTGACAGGTGCTGGCACTCATAATAGTCTCGCCACATTTCCTGCCATGCCGTGAAGTCGGCTAATGTCGAGGACGACAGTAAAATCGGTCGCTTCGCAGAGACAGGCTTTGGAGCTGGTGATGTGGTGCTGGGTTGCACGGGTTGTTGTGTTGGTTGTGTCAGTCGTTGTATAGTTTGTTGGAACAGGTCAGCCATTTTACGTTCCCTCTCCTCTGAGGACTTCATTTGTGCCGCCAACATCGCGGTCAGGGCAACAATGTCAGGAGCAGGGTCTGAGTCGGACATCGTGGTCGCAACCTACGCAAATGCTGGTATCACGAACAAACTACAAAAAAATCGGCCAGTGCGCAACACAACGAGGTGCAAACACAAAGCACGAGAAACTAAACACACAGGTGAGTTCTACAAGGAACGAACAGTTCACTGCGCCATGATATGTCTACAGATAGCAAGAAGACATTTATTATAAAACAAATCTGAAGAGAAGGAAAACACAACTGAAGAGGCAAAACACATGAAGCACGGAAGTATCTCCCAAGCCAAGCAAGCATGCCGTTATGGTGCGAGGTCATACAACTGTGGTACAAATCTAGTACGGGAGTACATGAACTACAGGTCAAATATGGCATTGGGGAATCCATATACATCAGACAGGACGAGAATCCGAAGAACCTGGGTGATTCCCTTACTTCCACAATGGGCTAGTGGCTGCATCACAAAAATTATACCTTGCAGTGGGTGCAGAGACAGATCAATAAACACTAACCTGAGCATGAGAGCTGCTCGTATTCATTGCAATCGTCAGGAAAATGGCAGGACGAACGGACCAGAAGAATGTTGGCTATGACAAACAACTGCATATCCAGACGACACACGGCTTGACTATTTGCTTATGACGTTCAGCTTCGAGGTCCAGCACGATGGAATTTTCGGAAGGAACTGATTTTTGAATTATTTGGGGAAGAAGATTGCACTCAGAAAAGGTACCGTAACTGGTTTCTTTCATTATTTTGAAAAGCTGTTCACCAAATTGCAAAGTCACTAAACATACACTGTACGACGTTTCGGAGCTGCTCCAAATCGATCGATTTGTTTTGAATGGTTTCGCCACCGCTTTCCGATCGATCGATCCTTGCGCGATCTGTCGATCGACAGATCGCGCAAGAAAATCGATCGATTTTCCAAATCGACAGAACGCGCACAACACATTCACACAGGCAAAATGCAGTGCATGCCAAACACGTAGAAAGTGACCCGCGTGACCCATAGCGAAGAGCGGGAATTTTGATTTCTGCATGAGCTGAGCGCACTGGTGCCGTGCGGCACTTGGATCAATATTTCAAAAATACTATTTCTTGGTCCACTAGTATGATCTCGGTGGAACGCCTCCACAACTGGTGTATTTCTCCGAGTGTGCTGGAGTTGTGAACCATAGCGGCCGTGTATATCATTTCCTGAACATCTCCGGATAGCTGCTTTGCGCACAGATTCAGCTCATCTGCAATCCTCTTCTCGGCAACAGCTCTTTTAATCATAGTTCCACTTTTCTCGCTGGTATTTTCCCCATAGTTCTATCAGCCGTAGCTCCACCTTGGCAGAAAAGACAACTCGAGGCATGGTACCGGACTCTCCAAAAAATAACAAAAACTCTGCGCACTCGACACACCAAACCACTCGTTTCGCCTTGCCTGAAAACTAAAAGCCGAAATCCTCTTTCAAAGCCGCCTTCAAAGCCGCTCCGGGATGGCTTTGAACATTGATGTGATTTTTCACTTTCCGCGCATGTTTCAATGCCCACTGACTCAGTACACAAGGTACAGGGGGTGGGAAGTTAAGTGTGTGTGTATGTGCACATGTGCTTGTACTTTTGTGTGCGTTTGTACAGTGTTTGTGTGTGTGTGTGTGTGCGCGCGTGCGTGCGTGTGTGCGCATTTTTGTGCACAATTCCGTTATGAAGTACAAATGATAGGTTTACCTTTTGTACACTCGCCAAGACTTCGGTTAGATTCACTGAGAACCTTTCTGGCCCACCTGGAGGCTGAGCCTTCCCTTTCCTAAACGGCTAAAGTCACCGCGTACTCAGTATACGAGTAGAAAAGTGTTGAAATTATCAAGATTTATAAATAACGACCTGCAACCATGTACAATGTAGATAGATAGGGAGCACACATTGATTGTTTTTAAAAGAATCCAGGCAATATCATGAATCATGGAACGAGTGCGTAATAATGCTCTATGTTGCGTTTTGACGATGCTGAAGGAAGGGAGCCGTTGCGATTCACTCACAACACACGCACAGAAGTCCACTCGACTGCAATTTAAGTGCAATTTCTGACACAAATTCATAACTCCACGAGTACGAGGAAGCTCAGTGGATCTCCACAAGAACTTTCGCATATCACTGGAATATGGGCTGTATGATACGACCAGCGGCTTACATGGGAAGTGGCTTCATTTCCCACAAATCTCGTTTCATTCACAACCATTTGGCTGCAATTTTAGTGCAATTTCTGCCACAAATTCAACTCCACGAGTACGAGGAAGCTCAGCGGATCTCCACAAGAACTTTCGCCCATCACCTGCAATGGAATATGGGCTGTATGATACGACCAGCGGCTAACAGGGGAAGTGGCGTCATTTTCCACAAATCTCGTTTCATTCACAACCATTTGACTGCAATTCAGTGCAATTTCTGCCACAAATTCAACTCCACGAGTACGAGGAAGCTCAGCGGATCTCAACACGAACGTTCGCCCATCACCTGCAATGGAATATGGGCTGTATGATACGACCAGCGGCTAACACGGGAAGTGGCGTCATTTTCCACAAATCTCATTTCGTTCACCCCAACTCAAATAAAATTGAAGTACAATTAGGGATTTATCTTGCATTTCCAGCGCCTCAGAATAAATTAAAGGGGAAGTTAAGGCAAAAAATAAAATTTCACCAGTTGTAGTCTTCGGGGTGCTGAGTCGAATGGTCTTGGTCCGAGAAAGCTGAGACGCTCCCTTCCTACTTGAATCCCAATCGAACTCGCGCACTTCCACCGAAACTGGGTGACTGCGCCCTACTAGATGGGGATTTGTATGCAAAATGTCACTAAAAGCGCCATTTCGTTCTTATAAAAGCACGGATGACCTCGATTGGCCCATATGTTGTAGTCTTTTGGACGCGGAGTCGACTGGTTTTGGTCCGAAAAGGCTGCGATGCAGCGTTCCTCCTTTATTCCCAATCGAACATGGTTGAACAAGTGGTCACGTGCTCCTGGGTGCCCAAATCACCTGGTCACCACGCCAGCAGGTGACAACTTTCACACCAAGGTTCAACTCGAGTGACAGGACTGCACCCAAAAAAGGTCAAACAGGCTAGTAAGTTGTACCCTGCAGGCACGGTGACCAGGTGACTGGCGTACGCAGGAGCACGTGACCGCTTGTTCAACCATGTTCGATTGGGAATAAAGGAGGAACGCTGCATCGCAGCCTTTTCGGACCAAAACCAGTCGACTCAGCGTCCAAAAGACTACAACATATGGGCCGATCGCGTTCATCCGTGCTTTTATAAGAACGAAATGGCGCTTTTAGTGACATTTTGCATACAAATCCCCATCTCGTAGGGCGCAGTCACCCAGTTTCGGTGGAAGTGCGCGAGTTCGATTGGGATTCAAGTAGGAAGGGAGCGTCTCAGCTTCCTCGGACCACGACCATTCGACTCAGCACCCCGAAGACTACAACTGGTGAAATTTTAATTTTTGCCTTAACTTCCCCTTTAACTTCGATAAACTGAGAGAGAATGAGCGAGGCAGCTGGAAGAATTGAGGATGAAAATAGAGATCAGAAGACTCGACGGAGCAATCGTCTCCGTGCTCTAAGAGAAATCGGAGAATGTCCCAATTAGTATTTCAAGAAGACATCACAATTTTCGAAAATAATAATTTCCTTGCCTCGCAACACTGTTCCCTGGCAGCGTTCCCCGGCAGCGCGAGGCAAAGATGTTTTCTGGGAATGTGTGGCGTGTCCTCTCCCGGGCTTTTACGACTCCCTGATCTACACTACATGTATACGTACTAGATCTACATCTGACTGTACACAGCTACTATGTCGTGTCCGGGTATTGGCATTGCTGCATGTACATGTACATGTACGTGCGTCCATGGATGCGCGCTTGTTCTCTGGCAGGTCAAAATTGACAGAATTCCCCCAAAACTCTTCTGAAGGTCAATGGATCTGACAAAAGATCGATAGAATTCCCCTAAAATTCCCAAAATTTTCTCGACGATAGTATTCCCAAATTATTCCGGGAATAATCCGCGCACCCCTACACACATGTGTACGTCACAGGTTCATAATTAATTTATAATTATTTTATTATTCAGGCCAGGGAGTAGAAAAATACCGGTATCTTACTACTCCCGGATTCATGCCTTTCGCATTGACCGTTTTCATACACGCATATGCATGCATAGAAATAAAAAAAATCGTCGGTGCGCCGCCAAAAATCGGTGCGCGCGTACTTGAGAATCAAAGATAATTTTTACCATGGCCTTACACAAAAAGTGACAAATTCCGTCGTTAGAATTGATTCTATCCAATTCCGTCAAATCCGTCCA
>NC_088653.1:11439679-11486097 GCF_964019385.1 Sycon ciliatum
CTAAAAGATATCATATTATGCCGCATTAACCTCACAATAATCACAACACTTGAGGATCTTAGTTTAAAAAAATACTGCTTTCAACACTTGTTTAGTCCGACCAAGAGTCCATCTTGGTCTGACACTTCACGGGGGACTTGTACGAGTACTGCGCCAACATGCATGAATAGGAAAGAGGACCACGAGGGGAAAAGGTCTTCTCGCTTTTCATCTTGTGTGTGATTATTGTGAGGTTTTGTGTGAAATTTTAATTTTCGGCTATCACATTTCGTTAATTTCTTATTTTTTAGACGGGGTCCATGGACTAGAACACAATAACCTCTTTTTGAAAACTGCCATGAAGCAGTTTTTATTGCTATAATGTTCTTTGAAGTGGGCATGGAAACATGCGCGAAAAGTGAAAAATCACATCAACATTCAATAGGCCTTGACAGATAATGCTAATATTTTCGTGAAATTATGCTTTTCGCATTGCTGAAAAAATTGCAGAATTATGCTATTTTTATGCTAAAAGATAATCATATTATGCCGCATTATGCTCACATATGCTGCTAATGTATAATGGTTTTGT
The DNA here is from genome assembly GCF_964019385.1 of Sycon ciliatum. Classification (NCBI taxonomy): domain Eukaryota; kingdom Metazoa; phylum Porifera; class Calcarea; order Leucosolenida; family Sycettidae; genus Sycon; species Sycon ciliatum. The sequence continues at coordinate 11,440,251 of NC_088653.1, forward strand.
GCAAAATAACAGGGGAATTTTTTTGTAAAGAGCGTTGTACTTGTACTTTAGCAGCAAAAGGTTCAACGGAGTCAACGCACCGTCCGACCTAGCTACGACCATCACTGATTGTGGACTGGATATGTTATCAAGGGAGTCGTAAACCTACGACCTCCTGGTGCATCTACTTGTACTTGTAGAACATGTACAACTGTATGGAATTAATTCCCGTAGCTATGCAGAAGACGTTACTTCAGTAACGTCTGGCGCTAGCCAGGGTCCACACAGCTTTAATTTGGTGTTTGTTTGTTTGTTTGTTTGTTTGTTTGTTTGTTTGTGTCACGCCTGGCGCTATCCCGTATCTGTACCGTACTGTGTCGTACCAGCAAAGACAGCTGGCTACTATATGTTTGTTTGTTTGTGCCATCGACATGCCTGGCGCTATCCCCTACCTGTCCCGTACCATCAAGAGTACGGTACCATCAAGAGAATGAGTATATATGTAAAGTGTATCGGGGGAATGCATTCAGTGCAGTAACATTTTGTGTGGATTTGTGTGCGAGGCCGAGAACCCACTACAGTCCATTCATCGGAAACTGGCCCGCTGGCTTTTGAAAGTCGGATTTGGGCCGAATTGAGGATCAAAAACCCACTTTAAATCTCAAAAATCTGGGTTTTGGATCCGCTTCTCCATACATTTTGCCATGGCATACCTGTCCTAATTTTGTAAAACCTGGCTGAATTTCTATTTCCCTGTTCTTGGACTTTTCTGGCCTCAAATGTGGCAAGGAGTAATTGCACGGGTCACACAATGCAGGATGTACTGTTGTTTTCAAGATATCTACAACTATGTGAGAGAGACACCAAAAAGTTAGGGTGCCAGTTTCCAATGAATGGACTGTAGCAGGCTGGCTGGTCCGCCTGTCGACCAGCCCGGGGATCGCATGTAGGCTGATAGCATAATAATTATAACGTATCAGATTGAGTAATTATAACGTATATACAGTCATGTAGGACTATAGCAGGGAGTCATATTATGTAAACGACTCCCAGCTGTATGGGGAGATTTTCTGGAAAAAAATACGAAGTAGGGAGACGAGTGAATGCAATCATAAAATCTCCCCATACAGCAGGGAGTCATATTATGTAAACGACTCCCTGCTGTATGGGGAGATTTTCTGAAAAAAATACGAAGTAGGGAGACGAGTAAATGCAATCAGAATGGATGTTAGTTGCCGTCAGTATAATAATAATAAGAAGAAGAACGCCCGTGATCGGCAGAGTCAGCGCCGGTCCCAAGAAACGTCAGGACAGACATCCCGTCGACTCCAGAACGCCCGTGATCGGCAGAGTCAGCGCCGGTCCCATAGCTATGCAGAAGGCGTTACTTGTACTTCAGTATCTCATTGAAACGTTTTTGCAATACAATGATGTAGCTAATCAAAGGAAAAAGCATTTCCATCAGTTCTAACAACATGCACGATGAGCTAGGCAACAAAGCATAGCGCAGGGCCCTGAGCTTCCAAGCTCTCTCGTTGATGTGAACAGGCGGATTATTCCAATTTTATGCGATTCGTATGCAATTTGCCTCGAATTATGCGATTATTCGATTTTGGTAGGAATTATGCGAAAAATTATGCTAGCATAATCCGTCAAGGCCTAACGTTCAAAGCCATCCCGGAGCGGCTTTGAAGGCGGCTTTGAAAGGGGATTTCGGCTTTTAGTTTTCAGGCAAGGCGAAACGAGTGGTTTGGTGTGTCGAGTGCGCAGAGTTTTTGTTATTTTTTGGAGAGTCCGGTACCATGCCTCGAGTTGTCTTTTTTGCCAAGGTGGAGCTACGGCTGATAGAACTATGGGGAAAATACCAGCGAAAAAAGTGGAACTATGATTAAAAGAGCTGTTGCCGAGATGAGGATTTCAGATGAGCTGAACCTGTGCCCAAAGCAGCTATCCGGAGGTGATCAGGAAATGATATACATGTACACGGCCGCTATGGTTCACAACTCCAGCACACTCAGAGAAATACACCAGTTGTGGAGGCGTTCCACCGAGATCATACTAGCGGACCAAGAAATATTTTTTTGAAATATTGAGCCAAGTGCCGCACGGTGCCAGTGCGCTCAGCTCATGCAGAAATCAAAATTCCCGCTCTTCGCCATGGGTCACGAGGGTCACTTTTTACGTGTTTGGCATGCACTGCATTTGACTGTGTGAATGCACAGGCGTTGCAAGTGACTTGTATAGTCATGTAAACGCGAATTTTTGTACCGGGTGTGAATGCAGCCTTAAAAGCGGTGCAAACTTTTCATGTGTGACCGCGGCCTTAGTGGAGGCCGAACTGTGAAAAGGAGTAGCCTCAGTCAGCATGATCAAAACGCGACGCAGCTCACCAGATCAAGGTGTGGGTCCTCTTCCGGTGGCGAAAGGCGAGCCTCCGGCCCGTACATGGCTACTTCCCATTGTCTAACCCCCAAGACAATTATGTAGCCGACTGGCCGAAATAAAATAAAAAACGCGAGCAGCTCAGGATGAATGACTACAATGTACTGTCGAGCTGTCGCGGACATGGACATCCAGTCGATTGACCAGGGCCGGCGCCCTCAGCGCGTACAGAACGTCGTCGTTGCATGCAGCGCACATGTAACTTGTTGATGCGACCAGCAGCAGCGCGTAGTAATGCATGCCATAGCTGCATGGCCAGCGCCCTGGGGCCGCTAGTCGTGCGACCGGATTTCCATGTCCACGACAGTACATGCATGATGATGATGTGTTGTGCAGAGTGCTGCTGTGGATGCCGCCAGCCTTTTTACGCCTTTGCCTTTGCCTTGGCTGTAGCTACTGCCTGTAAAAAAACCCGATCTCATTTCCTCTGCCCTGCCTTGCTTCTACGTAGCTACTACGATCTATCCCGGCTGTGTACCACGTGACGTGTACGTGGGTGAGCAAGCAGGCCTGTATGTCTGGTATGTTGAGTATTATTATTGTAGGGTCTACATAATCTTTAGTACAGGCGACATCGCTCACTAGCACTGTTGCATGTGATGACACTTGAACAGCTAGTCCGCCTCTAGAGCTCTGCTCTGGCGACACAGACAGTCAGCTTCATTTCGTTGTTGTTGTGGGAGCATCATGTCACTTGTCAGCAGAAAGGTCGGCCCGCAATGATTATGTAGACCTACATATGGATGTACACGAGCAGCACTGTACTTTTGTAGTGTGGAGCAGGCAGTAGAATCTGATGTCATGTTCTACAGTCATGTACATAATCTACGCTTAGATCTACATCTTCTGCCAGATCAGACAGATGAATGAAGCCACAGAGCTCTGGCCGCTGGAGCGTGCAGCGAACGTGTAGAGAGGATCTTGGACTGCTGCACCGTCCGTGCTTCAGGTGAATGCGGAATCTATTTTTTTCTTGCTCGTTGCCGTCTGTGGGTGTTCTGGGCGGATGCGTGTTCTGCTTGCGGCCCTTCATATTGTTGTTTTCTGGGAGTTTGAGTGACGCTCCGTCGCAATCTGGTTGCGAAAGTGAAGCGCTTTCGTTCGTTACCTGCCCATCGGCAGGTGGCGTTTAGATTTGTGGGACTACCAATCGTCCGTGTCAACGTTACCAGAATAGCGGACGCCGGACAGGAACCACCCGGCCGTTATCGGGAGCAGGTGCTTCTCCCTGGCTTGAAGTCAGGTAAGCATCTCCCATTCAGTCCCCAAGATTTCACTGAAGGTGTGCGCTGAGTTTTAGTAGTACAGCAGCCCTAACCCGTAACGATTTATTGGAAAAGGCTTCTGTTGATGTACAGTACTCCGTGTCGTGTGCTCACATTTGTCCGCATGGTATTGTATTGTTCGTAGTGAAGCGCAGCAACGGCAATTCAAACGCGAAGGTATTTTTGGCTGCTGCAATATCCACTCACTCTCAATCCATGTGCTTTATAAGCAGAGAAAATTAGTCGATGAATAATTTCGTCAAATTCCAAAGAAGGGACTTCTTCCAATCGGAAACGGTGATCTTTCACCAGAAAAACCAAAAATTATCAGGAAATTTTTTTTGAGCTGAAGGTTTAGTGAAAAAGTTGTCAGCGCTTTGTAGGTTCTGCTCAGTGCCATAGCTTAGATAGTTAGAGCTATGCTCATGACAAGCAAAGTCCCAGGTTCCAGTCCTGTTGGGGTTTGCATTTTGTTCTCTTTTCAGGCAGTCCTAATCCCTGACAGATCACTTTGCTGGGGCGCGACCAGCTTCTAAAAATGTTGTACGACCGAAAGGAGGCGAAAAGAAAGAGGGGGCTGGGGGACACGTCCCCCTTAAAACATCTTATTATCGGGAGCAGGTTTTGTCACTACAATTGTCGCTTCGCACATTGTAATGTGTGTGACTTGATTGTCTTAGTCAGGCTGTCGGAATCACTATTTTCTGTGTTCGAACATTGGTATGACCCTTCCCTCGCAATTGTTACGAAAGCCGTTGTGATCTTGGAGCTCTCCTCCGCGCCAAACAAATTCTTCGCGTTTCGCACTATTTCCCCCCAGAGGGTATCCCACACGGTTTACCGAAAACGGGTTCACAGAACGACCATTCACAGAACGATGTTTCACCGAAAGACATTTCATAGAGTGTAAGATTTAGCGACTGTTCACTTCGCCGAAAATCAGGTTCACAGAAAACAGGTTCATCGACAGCATGTTCGCCGAATGTCGGTTCACAGAATAGCAGTTCTGCCGCATAGCAGTTTCGCCGAAAAATGTCACTGATGACATCGATTTATGTCGCATCCGAATCCTCTAAAGAATAGCAGTTTTACCACATACATGTAACAGTTTCACCGAAAACATGTCAGTGATCCCAGCGTTTTGTAGACGCTAAATGACCTGACAAAGGACTGGTAGTTCTGGTATCATGTATTGTTACTATCGTAAATGTGTACGTGTAGGTTTCCGCACACTCCCAATGTAGTCGCCAAAAGACACACTCGCTCCCTGGAATAGGGATTCGCATGTATATACAGGGACATGATTGAAATCACATCACAGCAGAGTTTCGCTACTTTCATCTTGAAATATGGAGTTACTTTACACTGGACCACCAGATTACGTCTAAACGACCAAGCGCGGAGGTCTTCGTTGGATACTAAAAGGATATGCGCACGTCGTTGACAAGAGAGGACGGGATGAAGTTAACTACTGGTGGTGCGACAGAAAAATACGAGCTTCAGTGCAAAGGAAGGTGAAGACTTTGAAACGGATAGATAAATACGCTTTTAAAAAGCATTGCAAATTTGGTTCCATGTAAACCTTTTTTTGTATTTTGGGCCAATAATAATTATAAGTAATTTTCGGTGAACTGTCCATTCGGTGAAAAAATGAGTCTGTGAACAGGGATTCGACGAAAAAGAATCCTGTGAATGAACATTAGGGGGATTGATATTTCGATGAATCGGTATTGGCTGTGACCTATCATTCTGTGAAACGCCTTTCGGTGAAACGTCGTTCTGTGAATGGTCGTTCTGTGAACTCGTTTTCGGTGAACGGTCGTAGATCCGAGTAGGTATATTTTTTCTGGAGTTCATACCGGCCCACATTTCCACTCGAACCGTGAATATTTTTTCAAAAAAAGGCTTAGGGATACGAATCCTGGCATATCTCTTGAATTTGGCATGCTGAAGTTGACGATGGCAAGAACAAAGTGTTCTCAAATTCCTGAAATGCGCTACATGTGGCGCATGTTGCTGCGAAGGTGGCATGCCTGAAAACACCAACAAAACCAGCGAAGCGCTTGTCAAGGAAAGAAGGTGCAGAACTGCTTACCCTATCTCGCTGGTGGTCGTTACGGTGTACTTCAAAAAAGCTAGTTTGCCGTCATCGCCTGCCACCTGGAGGCATCGATTGCTTGAAAACGAAGTTTCATGACCTAAATTTGAACTCGCTTCTTGTTCACCGTTTTGTTGAGTACTGAAGGGTCTGCCTCAAATTCTGGTGAAGACGTCGACCCCAGCCGCAAGTGCAGCGAAGCGGGAGGCCACAAACGTCTAGCTGATTTCTTCACTTCGAGTGGACAAAATAAACTTTAAGAAAGCGAAAATTGTAATGACGCGGAGAAAGTAGAAACGCAGCATATTGAGTTGCTCTTGTTCATTCAAGCCCTCTCGTTGTGTATCTCTGTATCTGTGTGTGTGTGTGTGTGTGTGTGTGTGTGTGTGTGTGTGTGTGTGTGTGTGTGTGTGTGTGTGTGTGTGTGTGCGTGTGCGTGTGTGTGTGTGTGTGAGTGTGTGTGTGTGTAAAGAAAGCTGGTCAAATATTCAAATAGGGCTTTCAACGCAAGGTTCATAACGTAAAGCAACTTGGTAGGATGTGTATGCGTGCAAAGTGTATGGAAGGAATGCACAGTCAGAAAGTTAAACAAACAATCGACATTCTTCGTTGCCGTGCGACTGTGGCTTGTGCTCGTTTTCGCTGCGTTTGCCTTCCCCTCTTTGGTCTTTTCTTAAATTAACCTTGGACCTTCCGAGTTGGAAGGCTGTTGGTTACCGCTACGGAGATGTGTTGAAGCTAGGTGTCAGGTCATCGAGGGTCTCAGTACTCTGTCAGTGTTGTGCCTAGTTGTTCCACTTTCTGACCGTATATAGTATCTAGTTAGAGCCCTAGTTAAAAACAAAACATAGCGAGGCCTCTGGACTGTCATTAGTACCAGTACTGTATCCATACCTGCTCTCTCATTTATAAAACTGAGAACACACAAGCGGAAAAACCGTCAGAGATCAAATTCCATTACACAGTGTTTCACCGTTCAAGCAACGGATCATCAGATGGATGATCAAACAAAGTATGATACACTGGTTATATACTCAGAAGGAACTCCGTCACTATGGAAAGTGAAAATTATCATTATTTTGGGTCCCGGGTGTGACAAGTCCATTTTTCACGATGCATTGTACAGAGTGCCTAGGTGCTAGATGAGGGTGATGATATTGCGGGGTGTGACCAGCCCATTTTTCATGATGCATTGCACAGAGTGCCTAGGGAAAGGTGATAGCGCAGAGTGGTGCCATGCCAGGTGACAGATATAGAGGCGCTACCAAGGCCATAGAATAATCACTGTCCTTATGTGATGGGCACAAAATTTGATAGGACATACTTGCTTTCGTGCCTGCATTTTGACACAATCTCATTTCGCTTGTTTAGCCTAGTGCGGGTGTCGGTCTCGAGGATGTGATACTTCTCGGTAGTGCAGAGGCCACATCTCTTGGACGTGTTATCGAACGAGGTGGCCCTGTCGCGGATTTTCCAGTCAATGACGTTCTGTCAGTTGTCCCGCTTCATCGACCAAACATGCTTTGACAGCTCGGTGGAATTCTCATAGCGGTCATGCCTGAGCGTAGTCAAATGGTTGGAGTTGCGAGCTTTGAAAGGCGGCGCAGACATGCCGGTATAGACCTTGGCGTTACGAGTGTCGTCCGACACCATGGCCTGGTAGATGACGTTGTCCGCCTGGCACTTTCCTTTGAGTGGACACGAGTTCTTGATCCTGCAGTTGCAGTCCTTGTCCGGTGTTGGTGGGTGCAACACTCTCTTGTTGTGGGCCTTACTGAGTCGGGCCATATTCGGCATGCAGCAGTGATGAAGCTCTGCCTCGCTTGCATTGAGCACAATTCCCTTGTGTAAAACTGAGAACATAAATTCTGCTGGCCCATTGCAACATGAATATGAAACATGTAGTGATTAAGGCAGGGATTTCCCCACTGTCCGTAGGATTTCTGATTATCAGGCAGAATAACGTGTTTGTAAGATCCGATTAGCATAAATCACCGTTTAATGCGTAAAAGTGTCTGCAGGTGCTGGTAGTCGACAATGTGTGGATTTGTCTGTACATGGTAGTTTATGACAGTGTTGCTGTGTTTGTGTGTTGCTGTGTTTGTGTGCTGCTGTGTTTGTGTGTTGCTGTGTTTGTGTGTTGCTGTGTTTGTGTGTTGCTGTGTTTGTTTGTTGCTGTGTTTGTGTGTTGCTGTGTTTGTGTGTTGCTGTGTTTGTGTGTCGCTGTGTTTGTGTGTTGCTGTGTTTGTGTATTGCTGTGTTTGTGTGTTGCTGTGTTTGTGTGTTCCTGTGTTTGTGTGTTGCTGTATTGGTGTGTTGCTGTGTTTGTTTGTTGCTGTGTTTGTGTGTTCCTGTGTTGCTGTGTTTGTGTGTTGCTGTGTTTGTGTGTTGCTGTGTTTGTGTGTTGCTGTGTTTGTGTGTTGCTGTGTTTGTGTGTTGCTGTGTTTGTGTGTTGCTGTGTTTGTGTGTTGCTGTGTTTGTGTGTTGCTGTGTTTGTGTGTTGCTGTGTTTGTGTGTTGCTGTGTTTCAGGTATCCGTGTGGTGACAACACTGGTGAAGGGTATTGTCACAAATGGGGCTAGGGTCCAGCAAGGATGAGAGCTCCGGCCTCCAGTCACAACCAGCTGACCAGAGTGATCCAGCTCTAGGGTCAAGCATTGATGAGAGCTCCGAACGCCAGTCACAACCAGCTGACCAGAGTGATCCAGCTCTAGGGTCCAGCAAGGATGAGAGCTCCGACCGCCAGTCACAACCAGCTGATCAGAGAGAGCCAGCTCTCTCTGATGGTGCTGGTAAGTGAATTGATTGCTTTAGTATATGGAGGGACAAAAGTGTGGGACTTGATTTCAAGGGTCATTTCAAGGGTCATTGCATGGTCCACTGCTTGTAATGGCTTTCGTTTCGAGCAAGACGGGCATATTCATTCGTACGGCTCTATGTGAGATGCAGTGGAACTCTGATTAGAGGTACTGCCTCTGGACTGGATAAACGAACTTAGTACCGAGGTTTTGCAGACCAAACGCTCGCATGGATCTTCGCGTCTGGGCTTGCGAATATTTGTGCGAATGTTCGCTCGAAGTTTGTGTTTTCGATGATTTTCGCTCCAAGAAAAGTACGAGTGCACTCGTGCTTGTTTGAGAAGTCACATTCGGTAGATCTACAGAGCTTCATCCGACTGAGAATTTATTTGCTGCGAGTGGCTGCACCCTGAGACAAGAGCTTTTTGCATATGTTGTCGATAACCGGAGACCCACAGATAACCATGTTGGCCTGTGGCGCAATCCGGCGCTGCGAACACGCAAACACTCACACAAAGTTTCGCTTTTCGTGATTTTCGAGCAAACAGTTGTGCAAAACGTCTCTAGAATCTGAAGTACTTCTTATCCAAAGTTGACTCTTCCTAGACCCTGCAAAATGTATGTGTCTACTGACACCAAACCAGGCTTCCTTCACTGCAAACAGCCTCCTCAGCACTGTCAACATGCCAAAATACCTGTCGTGCAAACCTGTCAAGTGGAACGGTGTTTGAAAAACACCAAAAAGTACTTAGTACACTCTGTCTGCACCTGCTGAAAAGTCCTTCATAATACTAGTTGTAAATCCTATCATGGTACGTCGTTTCCCAAACACATTTGTATATGAGCTTGCACGTCTTACCCGGGTGTGGTCTAAGTGAGTTCCACTGTAATTCTAGAAATGTAATGCAAGAGCCATGAGGCCACAACGTTTGTATGCAACTTTGGCAAGCCATGCATGCAACGTTATACAGCGTGTTGGCAAACGTGGCTTTCTCCGACCTCGTGACTGAAGTGAAAACACAGCAAATGCATCCGCAGTATGTAGGAGTGTAGCATTGCAGGAGAGTGAGGGAGAAACCCTGGACATGATAACTTGTATTTCTACCATAGTTGACTGACAGAGAGTCTAATACCGTATTTCCCCGTAGGTTTGTACGTACTAACTTTCAAACTTAGCAACCACATGAGTACTAACTTTCGGGGGTGGTACTATCTTTCGGGGAGTACTTTTTTATCGGGAGTAAATGACACGCAGTGGGAAGCCTGCGCAACTCTAGTGTCCGTGCATATGATCAAGAGTACACATGTACTCTTGATATGATGTATGTACTGTACGGTGTCTGTACATGTAGGACGGGTACGAACTTACTATCTTTCGGGGGGAACTGTCTTTCGGGGTGATAACCTCGGCAGTGAAAAGTGTATTTTTTATAGGGGGTACTAAGTCATTGGGGAGAACTTACTAATGGGGAAATACGGTAGTCCAGGAGCCAGGCCCCATAAATATTCACGCCCGTTCCCACTTCGAGCACACAACAAATGGACACCTAAAACCTGACCATGACACCTAGTGCTCCCTATAAATCACATTATTTCCTTTAGATTCAGGATGCAAGGGCATTAAATACGGAAGAAATTGTTTCACATCTGTAACCATAGCAACGGCATAGTAACAGCATAGTAACTGTTACATTGGAGACAATTTAGAATGTTTTTTTAAATTATCTATACCACCGGGTTCGGACAAAATGCCTTTCAAACATACAGAAAGGTGCAGTGCAAATAGGAAAGAGGGAAGAAACCATTCTTCTGTATACATGCACATGTACGTGTACTATGCTACATAATCATTGATTTGTATTACACAAAATGCATGGCATGCCGCCTAGGTTGATAATTAGGACAACAAGAAAGGATTGGAGTCAAATCCTACATAATGAACATGACTGATATGATGTACAATGTCCGTCAAGATATCCAAAACCAAAGAGTAAGCATATAAAGCACACATGAACAGAGACTGAAAGAGCTGAAGAAAGACGTGAGGTCTAGACAAGGGCTCCACTGCAGTGCAGTGGCGTCTTGGCCTTACGCGATCTTGATGCAAGACGTGTCGATGGTCACAAATACACTCTTTCCAGGCATCAAGCGACTTGCAAACTTATCGCTTGCTCATTCAGCAGCGAGGAAGGCAACCAACCGCACCTTGTTCTTGCACTAAGACAGATTTTTTGCACCATATGCCATTGTGGCGCACCGTGATACCAATCCTGAATGGCAGCAAATTTATCATCAATCAGTTGCCTAATGGGTCGGTCCGTTGCCGAGAACGTCACCTTTGGGGACTGTGGAATGACCCGCGACACCGGTAACGTTAACATGATAATGCTCATCTTCAACAAAATCAAAACAAAAAACAGTGCTATGATAAACTACCTCCAGTCACCAGAAACAAATACAGTGCATTACGCATATGGACAGAGATTACACTAGTACATGACTGTATACCAATCGTAGAGTAACAAAACAAGAAAGATGGAAGTTATCGGGTCTATACCATCAGAGTTGGCAGCTATATGTACAGTCAACTTCGCTTATGACGACACTCGGCGAGGCATCAAAAAGGTGTCCTTATTCCATAAGTGTGGTTATACCCGAAGTCTCATTATATGTATTACAGTAGGATGGGACTTTGCTCTGGGCATGGAAATTCTGTCGTTATTTGCGAATTTTCGTTATGTCCGCAGCCGTTATTAGCGAAGTTGACTGTATTGGATTCTCCTGGTGTGCAGAATGATGCTGGGGGTGTGGTTGATATCCACTGTTGGTTTGCTGTCGTCAGTGCCAATCGCAGTACCTTCACTACTTCATGTCTAATACCTTTTATGGTCCGCACGACTTGGAGCACAACACCATAGATATCCACACGAAATGGTAATAAATCAAAGAGGCCTTCTTCATTGCAGTTGGCGCAATATATAAACGGGATCGCGTCTTCAGTGTTTCCGACCTCCAAACTGTTATAATTATTATAGCTGGCCAGCCTGCTGTTTATTGGCAGACAAGAATTGCGCTGCTTCTTCAAATAGGCAGTTTATTGAGGTCTGTCCATGACATATTCAGCATTGCTGTGCGTTGAAGGAAAGGTGCAACTTTAGACTGCTGCTGGCCATAGCCAGCAAACTGCAACCGTGATCTGGGCTTCAGCTGTCACAGGTACATTGACAGAGAGATAGCCGCATACTGCACATACTGCAAACTACTGACTTCATGCAATTGGCTCATGGATCAGAAGTCACCACACTGAAAGAAGAACAGCAGAGGAAAACAGAACTGATGCAGTCAGCAACAAATTTGCTCCTTCATTTCATTCGACGAATTTGATAGTCGTGCAATGCAAGAAAAAAGTCAGAGAGCAGGAGACCTATTATTGAATGGGCCAGCACCGGTGCTTTGATGCCCATAATAATTTGATGCTCAGAATTTCACCACAATCATGCACGTATACTGACATATCTACACGATGCGACCTAGTACTCCACAAATTCAGAAAAAAACTAGTACTTCAGTTGGTGAAATATTCCACCTCTGTCCCCTAAACTCAAATACCCCTGTAACATTGATAAAGGATTGGTAGATGCTCACTCAGAGTGGTGTTTGAAAAGTACTGAAACCAGTCATGACGAATTAGAGCATGCTCAATTGTCTCTTCTCATAAAATGACAACACTGCCTGTACGTGGTTTTTTCGGGTGTATTTGTGGGGCACATAGGTATCACTCTAATTCCTCATGCATCCGAAATATAAGGCTTTGGTCCATCACCCCACAAAGCGGTTTTAGTGTCCGCGTTGAGTAAGCGCCTTACCTGGTGTGAAATCGGTGACCATAATCCTCTCTTCAGCAGTGAAATTTACAAGTGTGAATTTTAACAATCAAAGCGAGAAATGAACAAAGGAGAAAGGAAGGAAAGACAACGTGATAACACATAACAGCAGTACATTACACCTAGAACATTACCGGCGAAGGCTGGCCGCACTCCTTTGTTCATTTCTCGCTTTGATTTTTAAAATTCACACTTGTAAATTTCACTGCTGTTGCTCTTGGTGTTATTTCTCCAACTTAGATTTTCTATAATAGTTCAATTTTTGTTTCAGTGTCCTTTAGTACAACGACGATGTCTAAAGAGTGTTGTATGAAAACTTGTTTGAATCCATTTTTTTCCCTACACCATTTCTTCATATTTTCATCGTTATATTGCACATCGTCTCCACCGTTTTTACATTGCATGAATAAAGTACACACAAATGTCGGTTCAGCTAGTTTTATTGATTGCGGTTATCAAATTATTGTCTCCTCGCCGTGTGTTTAAAATTAGCTTCATGTATGAAAAGTATGAATGCAGCAGACATCACCACGCAACATGAAAATTTGCTTACACAGATCAGGCTTGTGCATACGAATACAAACAGCTTCAAGGACCTTCAACTGCTGGAGATAACGGGCATGACACAGTACAGAGAAATGGGAATCGCCACACACACTCAAATAATCGGGACGAGATAACAAATGCTAGCACACAGCTGACTTCTTACGAACTTCACCCTCATCAGCTCCATCACCTTCCTTGCCACCTGACTCCTCATTGTCCGTTTTATCGCCATCACCACCAGCCGTCTCATTGCCATCTGCCTCTGATTATCCTCATCATCATCCGCCTCCTCCTCATCCGCTTCGTCGGCATCCCCCTCGTCATTATCCGCCTCGTCATTATCCGCCGCGTCATCAACCAACTCATCTTCAACGCCAGTCAGTCTCATACCATCCGTCCTCTCCTTGCTACGCCTTCCCGGTGCCTCTGTTCATAGCTCATCAGCGTTTCCCATTTGTGTTTCGTTTTGCGTCTGGCTTCTGCTTTCCTTCTCTGCTTTGCGTGGGCCTTGGCCATTCCTGAAATATATCTCCGTTTAGTAATTCGCAGTCGACCTCTGCTGTCTGCTACAGCGTGCTGCGGTGCCCACACAACGGGACACTGTGTCAAAGAAGTGAGTTCAATTTCTGTGACTGACAGCACTGTAGTTGTTGCCGACTATGTACTTGTATTTATTTATGTATTTATATCAGTATCTCATGGCACATCATGATGACAGCCAGTAAAACTGAGACAAGGGTGAAAGCCAACCACAGCAGTAAAACAGATAAAAGAATACAAATGAAAGGCAAAGAAGGCAAAGGAGGAGACAAACCAGCAGGATGTCATGCAAATACATGAAACCTATAATTGAGCAGAGATTTTAGCGACAAAATTATTCATCAACGTGCTGGTCTTGGCCTGCGTTGGTAATGTTACCCAAAACACATAGCCAGCAAAGATCGGGGATCTAGTGAATAGGGACTAGACGCTGGGTGTTGCTTGGAGGTGTGACAAAGATAGCGGTGGAGTCGGCGAGACGGTATTCAGCAGAGAGGGTGTTCCAGTGTGCAACTGCGCTGTATGTGAGGGAGTGAAAGCCAGAGCATCTATGGGCGGTAGGAAGGCTGAGAGCAGAGGTGGCCTGTCCACGGGTCACCACAACTGTGTGGGTAGCGTGCGTACAAAGCTGACATAGTTGCTGCAGAAGTGGACTAGTCTGGCTGTGGACACAGAGACAAGTACATAGAAGGAGACTAAGATGAATACGGTATTTTAAACAGTGCAGGTTGGACACATGCAAAGCACGGGGACTGGTGTAGTGCGGGACAAGCAGAATATTATTCCCGTAGCTATGCAGAAGACGTTACTTCAGTAACGTCTGGCGCTAGCCAGGGTCCACACAGCTTTAATTTGGTATTTGTTTGTTTGTGTGTTTGTTTGTTTGTTTGTGTCACGCCTGGCGCTATCCCGTATCTGTTCCGTATCTGTCCCGTATCTGTGACTACAAAGGTTCTACAGGATTGTACATAACAGCTGTCCACAATTTTTGCGGGCTCCTGTATCTGTCCCGTACCGTACCAATATTCGTCGTATTATGTATACGACTCCCTGATGTAGAGGGAGATTTGGAATGAAATAGGGAGACGAGGAGGAAATTAAATTAGAATAGACGCCGAATAGGTGATAGGATGCGTCAGCACAAACAGCGTCAGCATAAACATACATGTACTTTGGAAGAGAGATCGCGTCGTCTCCAAAATAAGCGTGAACGAGCGATTCAGCGCCGGTCACAGGAAACGTCGGAAGAGAGATCCCGTCGACTCCAGAACGCCCGTAATCGGCAGAGTCCGTCGGTCCCAGGCAACGTCAGGACAGACATCCCGTTGAGTCCAGAACGCCCGTGATCGGCAGAGTCTAAGCCGGTCCCAGGAAACGTCAGGACAGACATCCTGTCGAGTCCAGAACGCCCGTGTTCGGCAGAGTCAGCGCCGGTCCCAGTGAACGTCAGGACAGACATCCCGTCGACGCGCAGAAAAACTAAATCTGCAGCCTCTTTTGCCGTCGGACAGGATACGTATTATAGGAGACTGTAAAGTTATGTAATGTCCAAATTTCCACGTGAGCAGCAGGTCTCTCGCGTTGATTTTTCGACGTGCGAGCCAAATAACGCGAGCTGAACTTTCGCGTCGCAGACATCCCGTCGACGCGCAGAAAAACTAAATCTGCAGACTCTTTTGCCGTCGGACAGGATACGTATTTTAGGAGACTGCTAAGTTATGTAATGTGCTCCACAGGCAACTATGCATTCGGCGTCGTCATTGGCTCAACAGGTCAATGTACATGTCTTACTACAAAAAGGCCAGAAAATCCGATTACTGTATTAAAAGAAAAGGCGACGAGGAGACAATAATTTTATTAATGCGATTAATAGAATAAGTGAAGCGGACATTACAAAATGATGAATGAGAATACATGTATCTAAAATGGTTGTTCCTAATCGATTTTCTTGCGACTATCATCAGGGAAAATCGTCTCACAATAGAGAGCATTCGCACACGTATTCATTCGCATACATTCGCATACACCTACACCTCACAGTTCCTCACTCTATCACATTCACCTGCTTCCACGCCTTCATTTCACTCACCTGATGTAGTAGCTCACACCGTCAGAACACTCTCACATCTTTTCTTCTAATTTCTTTCGTCTTCTCTCCCACTTTAGTTTTTTTTTCACACCTCACCTTGTATACTTCCCACTATCCGATAACCTACAAGTAGTTTGTTTCTCCGTATAGCCTCTATTGTGAGACGATTTTCCCTGATGATAGTCTCAAGAAAATCGATTAGGAACAACCATTTTAGATACATGTATTCTCATTCATCATTTTGTAATGTCCGCTTCACTAATACTATTAATCGCATTAATAAACTGTATTAAAATCAACTAATTTTCGCTGGCGATTTCATTTCGCTGATTTCGCCGCTTGGTACCAACCGGCCAAAGTAAATCACAGGCCAAAGTTTGTCATAGAGGAAATTGATGCATTATTGAGCAATGGATGCATGTGAGAGCAAAAATACCTATCGATTTCAAATTTGACGTAAAATTGCGCGTCACGTCGGAAATAACGTGCATCTTAACCTCTCTAATAGAGAGGTTTCTAATTTTCTCATCAGCCAAAATTTGTTGATTTACAGTGTAAGGAGATAAAAAGAAAAGAAGGAGCAAACCAAAAGAAGATAATTATTAGAGAAATAACAATCCGCAATAAATTCTGCAAATACTTTTGCCTCAGTTCTTATAACTTGTACGATGAGCTAGGCAAAAAAGCATAAAAGCATAGCGTAGGGCCCTGAGCTTCCAAGCTCTCTCGTTTATGGCAGCATTCCCAGTCTGGAATAGTTTCCGGTAATTTCTTTCACTTAAATCATTGACATACGCAAAACTAGAATACTCTAATCTGATAGTATGATGGCTAAATAGAACATGCAACGGGCAGCATGAGTGAGGTCATGCTTGTTCAGCATGGCGGAATGCACCTAACTTCTTATGAACAGTGTTGCAGGCATTATTCACGTGCCGCTCAAAAGTCAGGGACTCATCTATTTTGACACCAATATATTTGGCATTGGTGGAGAGTGGTATATCAACGCCTGCACAAGTCAGCTTGAGGCGGCCGGGGATCAACTTTGCAGGCTGCCTAAGCATGACAAATTTGGTCTTCTGGGGGTTGAAAATCAGGCTCTCGTCCGATAACGCTTGGTGCAGGCGGGTGAGGTCTTCGTGGAACCTATCTGTTACAGCGCTGTAATCGTTGCCAGCGCCGTGCAATGCTTTCTCATCGGCATATATCTGGCTGAGAGAATGGTGAAGAGAAGACGCGATATCACGGACAATCGTGGATATGGTGTCCTATTTGGAGACTTGTTTTGCTGAGCCGTCTTCGTGCGAAGGAGCATTCTTTGCAGTTGCAGTTTGGGTGTCAAGTCGTAGCTTTTACCCTCACTCCAACCCTTTTCAGGGTGGCATATTGTTTATCCGGTTGGGAGGGTAGGGGCAAACGGGCCGCAAATGTTGTCTGTATGTTGTGACGCCCGATGCCAGGCAGTCGTGTGAGCCCTCGGTGGGCGATTTGCTGGCATCGGTGGCCGTTTGTGCGCCCTCGGCGGGCAAGGTGATATCGGCCCACGGTGGGCATTTTGCAGACCTAAGGTGGCAATTTGCGTGCCCTTGGGCGATTAGCTGGCCTCGGCGGCCATTTGTACGCCCTTGGTAGGCAGTATACTAGTTTAGCCCTCGGTGGGCGGTTTGCTGGCCTAGGCGGCCATTTGCGCGCCCTCGGTGAGAAGTATGCTAGCTTAGCCATTCGTGGGCCCTCGGTGGGCAGGATGCTAATTTAGCCCTCGGTGGGCGGTTTGCTTGCCTCGGTGGCCATTCATACACCCTTAGCGGGCAGATGCCAGTTAAGCCCGCGGCGGGTGAGTTGTCAGGCCGCGGTGGCCATTTGAGCGCTCTCGGTGGACAGTATGTGGTTGGCCCATACCGGGTTTATGATCTAGCCCCTGGCGGTCCGTGCGGCTTAGACCCGGTCCTTACGCTGGTCTTTTCTTCATCACCGTTATGCATGTTTACTCAATAGATTGTTTTCAAAGAGAAGATTCTTGAAAATTTGAATTGTCCAAAAGAAATCATGGCAACCCCCAACCCAATGTGTCCACTGTATGTTTGTGCATGCCATAGTGAGTGGTATAATGTGTCCACTGTATGTTTGTGCCTGCCATAGTGAGTGGTACTCCACTGTATGTTTGTGCATACCATAGTGAGTGGTACTCCACTGTATGTTTGTGCATGCCATAGTGAGTGGTATGTTGTGAGGGTGTCTGCGTGGCAGATCATGGGTATGCCAATGTCGTGTGTGGGTGCTTGTGTGTGTGTGTGTGTGTGTGTGTGTGTGTGTGTGTGTGTGTGTGTATGTGTGCATATGTGTGTGTGTGTGTGCGTGTGCGTGCGTGTAGTGTGTGCGTGTATGTGTGCATATGTGTGTGTGTATGTGGGTGTTTGTGTGTGTGTGTGTCTGTCCGTCTGTCTGCGTGGGCGCACGAGTGCCCGAGTTTGGCATGCGGGAGCACTTGGAGGTGCTTACATGTTTGCGGGTGCGGAGGCTAATACTGTTGAATGGTCTCCATAAGAGTGGCTGCTGTGCTCCTCTTGCCCTTTTCATATCTTTATTGCGCTGCCTTGATGTAGCTCTGTGCTTGGCACATAGAGACGGGTAAACTAGGGCTCGCACCGCCACTGAGAGTTGTATTTTCAACCGACATACATGGGAATATTACATCCACCATGAGGTTGAGCGGGTATAAGCCTAATTCTAGAAGTACTCAAGTAAGAACTAAGCGTGAATATCAGCAACAAAAAAAACAAAAAAGTGAGAACGAATGATAATAATAACAATAATAAACAAGAAGGTGACAAAACACATTTAGGCACAAGTGGCAACAACGTTGCCACACTACACAACAGAACATTATTTGAACAATTTTAGGGTAATAACACTATCTTTCTGGACACACAAATTCGGCTTATGAATGCGCTGACAAACAGCTTCCAAAACTTGTAACTGCAAAAGATAACCATGACGAGCACGGCACAAAACAGAAAAACAGGAATCAGAATAAGTACGACAACAGTCAGTACTAGAAACCAAATGATTGTATACTGAAGACTTGTTATTACGAGACGGACGCACACAATCTCGACTCACGCGCACACCCTCACACTCCCTCTCACCCTCACTCAGCTCACCTTCCTCCTCACTGTCCGAATCAGAACCTGCTCCGTCATCCACCGCGGTTTGACTCTCCTCCTCACTTGCATCGTCCTGCGTCTCACCTTCACCACCCACGCCAACCCTGAATGCCGTTGCCTTCACGTCAGTCGTCGTCCTTTCCGATTTTTTCCTTTGTATTTTTACCGTGAATTCATAGGTCCGGTTGTAATCTGCTGTAGATCTCCGTGGTCTGTCATTTGCTGCTTTGTTTTGTGGATTAGTTGTTGTTGTTGTTGGATGTGAACCTGGTGTTGTTGTTGGATGTGAAGCTAGTGTTGTTGTTGCAGCCATGGTTGTTGGTCTTCAACACCAGCTTCACATCCAACAACAACACCAGGTTCACATCCAACAACAACAACAACTAATCCACAAAACAAAGCAGCAAATGACAGACCACGGAGATCTACAGCAGATTACAACCGGACCTATGAATTCACGGTAAAATACAAAGGAAAAAATCGGAAAGGACGACGACTGACGTGAAGGCAACGGCATTCAGGGTTGGCGTGGGTGGTGAAGGTGAGACGCAGGACGATGCAAGTGAGGAGGAGAGTCAAACCGCGGTGGATGACGGAGCAGGTTCTGATTCGGACAGTGAGGAGGAAGGTGAGCTGAGTGAGGGTGAGAGGGAGTGTGAGGGTGTGCGCGTGAGTCGAGATTGTGTGCGTCCGTCTCGTAATAACAAGTCTTCAGTATACAATCATTTGGTTTCTAGTACTGACTGTTGTCGTACTTATTCTGATTCCTGTTTTTCTGTTTTGTGCCGTGCTCGTCATGGTTATCTTTTGCAGTTACAAGTTTTGGAAGCTGTTTGTCAGCGCATTCATAAGCCGAATTTGTGTGTCCAGAAAGATAGTGTTATTACCCTAAAATTGTTCAAATAATGTTCTGTTGTGTAGTGTGGCAACGTTGTTGCCACTTGTGCCTAAATGTGTTTTGTCACCTTCTTGTTTATTATTGTTATTATTATCATTCGTTCTCACTTTTTTGTTTTTTTGTTGCTGATATTCACGCTTAGTTCTTACTTGTATACCCTTGTTTTCTGCACACTTTTGTGAGAAATCGCATCTAGAAGTACTCTTATATCTTGATTGCACGCACAAGAACGTTGTTATGCTCTGGGTATCTGTTTCTCCTGGTTTAGATTAAGGCTAGATTATGGCTAGATTAAGGCTTAAGTGGTAATATTGATGATGGGTGACCTTTGTTACTAGTATGTGGCCTGCAAAACACTCCGTAAGCCTTTGAGCTGGTCACCTGACTCCAGGTTACAAGCTCCACCGCAATGTTCCTACACGCGACTATCTGGGTGCAATTGTAACCGCATTAGCAGCCTATTTCCAGATGTATCTGACCATGTGTCTGACCATGTACAAGTTGTCGCCTTTTTCGGAGCGCTCTCTTGTAGTGCTTCGTGTCCTTCTCTCGGTAGTTTTCTCTCTCCAAGCAGTGTTCTTTATGTGGTGAAAGATGTGACAACGAACCAGGTCTCTCTCCCATCTTGAAGTTGTCACGGCAGCTGCTGGCCAGCTGTCCGCGACAGTGTGTGCATGATTGTACAAGTATAAAGTGAAGTGTTTTACCACATACAAGTATGGTGCCAGCATCACCTCTTCAGTGTCCCCGGCTACATACGTCCTACTATGTGGTAGTCTGCGAGTAATCAATTTACCCACTGGGAGTCTCAATCCATCCCAAAACTTGTCTTGGGTGGCTGTGTTTGCAGTATTCTCATAATCGAAATGTGAAAGCTGAAGACACTGCTCTCAACTTGCGATTGCAACACTTCCTCAAGCAATGGGACCTATATTCGTTGAGATATTGCGCTCAATGAACGCGCATAATTATCGCCATACGCTCAAAGACTTTTCCGCAGTGCGTTGGCACTTGATTTTATGTATGATGACTGGCGCTTTAGTTTATCGATTGCCTTGTGGCAGTAGCTTTCCCGGAGGCTATAATTATACCGTGGAAGAGATTGGTTGCCTGATTCACGAGCCTTTCCGTGTGGCGTGTGTTTAGTGAAAATTGTACCGTTTTCCCTTGTTGCTAGAACCCTAGCAGCAGTACCCTGTCAAAGAGATAAACAAGACGCCTGGCAAAATGACTCCTGACTACAACATCATACATCCACATGCACACTTGCCTAGACAAAGACAGTTTGGGGAATGTCATTACAACTAACATCACTAGGTAGTTCTAGAACAGCCTGCATGTCTGCAAGTGCCAAGGTGTGTGGGTATGTGTGATGTACTAAGTATGCATGTGCATCACAACACAATGCTTGCAATCCACTTCTCGCTCATTTCCTTCATACAGTGGTACTATGTTGTGCAGTGCACATAACAGACTTACTGAAACCTATCCCCAGTCAAGTTCGTGTACCAGAAAGCAGTTATCCAGGTCTGCCAGTGCTGAACACACTTTACAGTTCTATATCATCACTGCTATAATTATTTTATAATAGTTATAAAAATAATCTACGTGGAGATAAAAGTTTAATAATAGCTATGAAAAGTATGAATGCCGCAGACATCACCACGCAACATGACAATAGTTATAAAGAGAACAAATTCTGCTGTCATCGCCACACTACAACAAAGTCATGAAGGTTTACCAAAATCGATTTTCTTGTCACAATCATCAGTGGAAAGCCGTGACTGAAGAATAACCATGCTAAATCACTACTTTATATACATTCAATAATGTGTTACGAGAACAAAACAAAGTGCTAAAATAGAATGAGGGAAGGTGAGACAATAGAAGTAAAGTGAGAGCTAAGTGCAACAGGGGTGAGGAACTAATTGCAACGCTAGAACTGTGTAGTGAGACAAACAATCATGCTGTGCACCTACGAAAACAATCTTAACGCAACTACATGTTTCTTCTGCTTACAAAGATCAGGCCTATGCAAACGAATACAAACAGCCTCAAGTACTTTCAACTGACTAGCGTACCGTGCACGACAAAGAACAGAAAAACTAAAATCATCATACACCTGCAGACACTTAGGGTGAGACAACAGATGAAGAAAAACGGCAGACTTCTTGCGATCACAATGACCATCCGAATCCTCGTCTCCACCAACCGCAACCTCGTCCCACGTCTCATCTTCCAACTCATCTTCAGTGTCGTCCTCTGTGTCATTCTCCTCATCAACACCGATCGGTCCCAGGCTCGCTTCACGTTGCTGAACCTCTGTTCGTTGACTCCTCCTTTGATCTTGATGGTAATTTGTTACCATTGTTGTTGTTGGCATTGTTGTTGTTCCTGTTGTTGCTAAATCTTCTGTTCCCAGTGTCTTCACCGGTGCTTGACATCCAGAGGCTGTTTGTATTCGTTTGCATGAGCCTGATCTTTGTAAGCAGAAGAAACATGTAGTTGCGTTAAGATTGTTTTCGTAGGTGCACAGCATGATTGTTTGTCTCACTACACAGTTCCAGCATTGCAATTAGTTCCTCACCCCCGTTGCACTTAGCTCTCACTTTACTTCTAAGGTCTCACCTTCCCTCATTCTATTTTAGCACTTTGTTTGTTCTCGTAACACATTATTGAATGTATATAAATTATTGATTTAGCATGGTTACTCTTCAGTCACGGCTTTCCACTGATGATTGTGACAAGAAAATCGATTTTGGTAAACCTTCATGACTTTGTTGTAGTGTGGCGATGACAGCAGAATTTGTTCTCTTTATAGCTATTATAAAATCGTTGTCTCCGCGTCGATTATTTAGCTATAATTATTTTCACTATTAGAGGCTGGCTGGCTTTGATGTAGATCAGTCCAACCTTTCGACCTAGGTCCAACAGATGGTGACTTCGCCAACAAGTGATTCATTAGTTTTCAAAGATGTCATGTTGACAGATACATGTTTAGCCGAAGAAGATGCTGCGTTCCCTGTCCCAGTATTTACCTTCACACCATGCAATCCCAGTATTTACCTACACACCATGCAATCCCAGTATTTACCTATACACCATGCAATCCCAGTATTTACCTACACACCATGCAATCCCAGTATGTACCTATACACCATGCAATCCCAGTATTTACCTACACACCATGAAATCCCAGTATTTACCTATACACCATGCAATCCCAGTATTTACCTACACACCATGCAATCCCAGTATTTACCTTCACACCATGCAATCCCAGTATTTACCTATACACCATGCAAATCCAGTATTTACCTACACATCATGCAATCCCAGTATTTACCTATACACAATGCAATCCCAATATTTACCTTTACACCATGCAATCCCTGTATTTCCTTATACACCATGCCATCCCAGTATTTACCTACACACCATGCAATCCCAGTATTTACTTATACACCATGCAATCCCATTATTTACCTACGCACCATGCAATCCCAGTATTTACCTACACACCATGCAATTTGAAAGTAGGACGGAGGCAGAAAATATTACAAAAAATGTATTATCTACGCATGCATCTACGCAAGAGTCACCACCAGCCAATTAGGACATGTGTCAAAGTATTGAACGTTTTCGTTCCCTTCTTGTCAAAATACTACAGGGAATGATGGAAATAAGCTAAAAGACTACAACTATAAGGAAAAGAAGTTCAGAAATATATCACTCCAATTATGTGTAGAAGTGACACGAAAAAATAGATGTGAAGAATCAAGAAAACAACATGCAAATCCAATAAGTGACAAAAACGTAGTGACAAGAAAAAGAGAGAAATATCAAGAGATCTATTTTGCACCTTCACGACGAACAGTGCCAAACAACTGCAAAGACAACACATTCTCCTTCTGAACAAAAAGCTCAGGGTCTAACTTACGTATGTACAAAGCTTCCAACACGGCAAGATGTAACAAAGACCTACCAAGCGACAAAACAGAGAATACATCATCGGAATTCCACTCACGACAACTAGCACTGCCTGACAGGTGACACTTGATTGCCGAGGCACCGTTTCCCTGACCCGACGACTTGGCCGTTGTCACCTCCGATATTGCCGCTTGCGAATCTCTCCCATTACGCCCTGCGTCCCTGCAACTCTGACTGCCTCGGTCGAGATCAGTGTGCTGCTCCACGTCCAGTCTGTCCTGCTTCCATGGTCTACCTCGTTTCTTCACATTAACCGTTGTTGTCACTTCCAGTATTGGTTCTTTTGATTCGTCATCAATTCGTCTCCTCAATTGACTTCTGGTGACTCGTCCGGGGCTCGATTGTCAAGATGTCAGTTTCGGTGGTTTCCGTATCGGTCTCTTCTTCTTGTTGACTGTTGTTTGGGTTGGCTCCAGCCCTCCGCCCGACGAAAAGGAGGAGGCGTCGGCAAGCGTATCCACAGCGGACTTGGACAAGTCCACCTCAGACACAGACTGCACTGGACACTTCGGTGGACGACCACGCCGAGGTCGAAAACCACGTGCAGCTACAGGGACAAGATTCAACGGTACATGTTGACGAATCCGTGCGCCCAGGTGCTGAAAGGTTCTACCTACGTACCGATTTTCACAATTTTGGCACTGAAAGAAATAGATTAAATTACTTTTGCTTAGGGAAGGTAGAACGTCCTTCTTCACGCTGAACGCACGGGTCGTCCCAAAGATGACATACAATTTGACACACGGATAAGAGGAACAAACAATATTCCGCACCTCCTTCTCGACGCGCGAAGAACCGGCACCAACCCATGGCAAACGTAGTACCACAGAGCATCTCTCTGGTCCAAATGTGATCGTCTTTTCCAAGGTCGGTTTCTGGTTGATGAGTTTCATTAAAAGTGTCTTTGGATAGCCATTCTTTGTCATTATGGTTAAGAGTCGTTCTAGTTCCTCGTCCAGCAGATGAGGGGAACATATCCTATGTGCACGGTAGACAAGGGCCTTGACGAGGTGTGTTTTGGACTTAGTTGGAGTAAAACTTGACCATGGGATATACAAGCCTGTGAAAGTGGGCTTTCTATAAATGGTCGTGTCCATGTTGTGCGTATCCATGTTACGAGAAATACTAACATCCAGGAAAGAAAGGGTACCATTGTTTTCACCATCTGTTGTGAAATTTAATGCTGGATGTAAGGAGTTGAGAGTTTCCATAAACCTATCACAGGTTTCCTTGTCGTCGTCGTGACAATACACATCATCAACAAAACAGTACATTGATGGCCAAAGTGAAGGGTCAATAGACGACTCGCAGAAGCCAACGAATATGTTCGCCGAGACTGGTCCCAAAGGCGATCCCATGGCGACTCCATCATTCTGTTTGTACATTATATCTTTTAGCTTATTTCCATCATTCCCTGTAGTATTTTGACAAGAAGGGAACGAAAACGTTCAATACTTTGACACATGTCCTAATTGGCTGGTGGTGATTCTTGCGTAGATGCATGCGTAGATAATACATTTTTTGTAACACCATGCAATCCCAGTATGTACCTATACACCATGCAATCCCAGTATTTACCTATACACCATGCAATCCCAGTATTTACCTACACACCATGCAATCCCAGTATTAACCTACACACCATGCAATCCCAGTATTTACCTATACACCATGCAATCCCAGTATTTACCTAGACACCATGCAATCTCAGTATTTTCCTACACACCATGCAATCCCAGTATTTACCTACACACCATGAAATCCCAGTATTTACCTACACACCATGCAATCCCAGTATTTACCTACACACCATGCAATCCCAGTATTTACCTACACACCATGCAATCCCAGTATTTACCTACACACCATGCAATCTCAGTATTTACCTACACACCATGCAATCCCAGTATTTACCTATACACCATGCAATCCCAGTATTTACCTACACACCATGCAATCCCAGTATTTACCTATACACCATGCAATCCCAGTATTTACCTACACACCATGCAATCTTATCATGTATGAGGAGACATTGCTTTTCCTTGTGCTTATGTTTGTACTGTAGCAATGGAAGCAGCATCTGAAGAGGAGAGTAAGGACAAGTATCGACCACCAAAGTGGGCTGAGTACAGTGATCACTACTACTCAACCAATGCACCTCACCCAGATCTGGTGAGAGCATGTGAAGATGACGATGTGGAACAAATCCGACAAACCGTGAATATAGGCACTCCAACCAAACCTGTGATTAGACCGGATCTCTTGGAACAAGTGCCGAAGCCATACTTTATCGTTGGTATTTTTAAGGCGAGAATTCCCATGACAATCATGGTAAGTCAGAAGTATCTCCTCCCTCCCCCAAGTGAATGCTGCTTTGCCAGTGTCGCACCAAAGCAATTTTCACCTCTCAAACTATGTACAACTTGTAATTAATTTCAACAACTTTTAGCGGTGCATTAGTTTAGGGCTGCAACGGGTAGGGGTTTTGTCGGGTAACGGGTCCAGGTATTTTATCCGGGTAGTGCGGGTACCCTATCAAGTATTTTTGACACAGTTTGTACTGTGAGTCTACACTTGCGCTACATAGAAATTGTACAGCAGCATGTACATGTAGCCATGCTATTTACATGCACCGTTGCAAAAACATTGTACTCCAACCACCTGATCGATTTCTCAGGAGAAAAATGGATACCCTACTACTTCCTTCGGAAACAAAAACTTCGTGACTTTTTGACATTACTTTTCAAGGAGTTACTGAGCTCAACAAAAGGGTTCTTTTAGAAGAGAAACACTTCAACACATTCAATCGACATATGTAAAATATTTACAGGATCGATTAGTGGGAGTAGAGTCTCAGTCTGGGTTGCCATCGCTCGACTCATCACCGCTGAAACCGTTCCAAGTCGCAGGTCGATAACGCGATGTCGTATGTCATGGAGAAGCTTCTCCATGTCCATGATCGTCTTCGCTGTTACCTGAATACCTTCCCAACATCTCGGCAGAGACCACGGTAGCGCTGCAACACTAGTACGCATTGCCGCTTTCGCTCTGGCTCGAGGATGCCTGAAGCAACAAATACAGGCAACGCCAAACATTTTAAATTTCCTCCGAGGGATATAATAGTGGTACCAGCACTTCCCGGCTGCCACGATCAGATCTAGCCTTCTCCTTTGCGACCAAGGACACATCGTTGAGGCTGCTAGAAAAGGCGAGATCATCCACGTTGAGGTCTGGGCTCTGCAGTGGCTGAACGACTTCTATTTCGAAATTGTTCATATTGCTCTGTTGCGCGAAGTGACGACTGTCACATCTCTGCGTTTTGGAGTTTTGACATCTTGCCCGACTTGTTGGCATGCAAACAGGCGTTTCAGGGATGGCGAATCTTTCAAAACGCTAGCTGCTATTGCTATTAATTTTGCACTCTTCTTGTTCCTCGGTACCATTGTCCCGCTCTCTCAAGTTTGGAACTAAAAAATAGCTACGAGGAGCAGTGAGCGCAGTGCTCTTCTTCCCATTGCGCCTGATGGACGAAAAATAAAAATAAACATATTCTCTTTGCATTGTTTGCAGCGTCGACAGACTCGAAACCCTTGCTCTGCGACAACTGTCGTCTCTCCAAAATATGGATCATGCTTTCCTACGATTCCGAAATGTCATGTCAGTGTTTCAGGCTAACAGAACCAGAGAGAGAGAGCAAAATAACAGCAGCGAAAAGTAGTGGAAAAGTCACGAAGTTTTGCTTTCTGGAAGAAGTACGGGTACGGGTAGCACGGGTACTCTATTACTCGTTGACACCTCTACATTAGGTACATCCAGAGTACATAGCTCCCAAAAATGTGCAACTCAACCATCGGTTCTGTCCTGACAGAATTCAAAGTTGACATCATCTTTATGATACAAAGCATGTTGTACATGTCTCATCCTGTATCTGTGGAGGACAAATAACATTATGATTCCATGTAATGTGTTAACAGACAGTGAATACGTTGTAAATCACTCGCTAGAGAACCATTGCATCATACAATTTTGTCGGAACAGCACTGTATCTGGAAGGTGCACACCATTTTAACAGATGATAATATGTATTTTGGTGTTGGGCTGACTGCTCAGTGTTCTTCTTTTTCTCTCTCTCTCTCTCTTTCTCTCCTATCTCTCTTCTTCATCCTTCTACTCTACCTATCTCTGTCAACGCTTATCCTTGTGAGAAATGCCAGCCTGTAGCATGCTGGCTCGTAGTTCACCGACCCTCGCTAAAGCGAGAATTGCAACGTTCAATGTACGCGGCCTAACTTCAAATGTCAAGAAACAGCAGCTAGCGAAAGACCTATTGTCCTACAGAGTGGACGTCTGCGGCCTCCAGGAGCTAAAATTTGCAGAGCCGTTTGACAGGTCTATGGACGGCGGATACAGGCTTGTGGGCTCTGGCCAGGACGCGGGTCACCACGGGGGAATTAGATTCGCCGTGTCGAAATATTTCAACGAATTCCAGAGAAAACATAAAAAGCTGTCGGACCGAGTCGGCTACGCTGACTTCTCGCTGCCCGCAAAGAGCTCCTCAGAGGCCTCTGTCGATGTGAGATTCGTTGTGGCGTATGGACCCACAGCCCCGTCGGCAGACAAGAACCCATCGCTGAGAGAAGATTTCTACGACTGCCTCTCTAAAGCATAGAATACTCCTAACAGCCGAACTCTGGTGTCTGCTTTGGACGATTTTAACAGCAAAGTCGGCACCAGCAAGACGCCTTGCATTGGTCTATACGGTAGAGGAGTGCGGAATAACAACGGCCAGGCGCTAGTTCAGTGGGCAAATTCGTGGGAAACTGTCCTTGCCAACACCCTTTTCCGTTATTCCATGCGCTACAGGACAACGTGGACTGGCTCAGTCACAAACAGAGATACTGGTGGAATCAGCAGAGTATACAATATGATTTATTTTTTCGCAGTGCCGGCTCGCTGCAAGTCCCTTATCAAACGTGCCCGCTCGTATGCAGGGACACTGACGTCAAGCGACCATAAAATTGTCATCGCCGACATGGATTTCCAACGATTGTTCAAAGCTTATCGCTCAAACCCAAAAACAAAGAGGTCCGATGGTCCATTGGCTGCACGGAGGCTTTCATCGGACGCCACGGCGAGGCAAGACTACAAAGCAAAATTCAAAGAAAGCGTTTCCATCAGCGATACCAACTCTTGCTCAGAAGAAACTCTTAAAAATACTCCTTGTCAGAAATGGTCCAGCGCAGTAAATGGCACCCTGAAAGCGGCAGAGAGCAGTGTTGGCCATATGCACAGATCCACATCCGGGAAGTTAACTCTGCCCAACCAGGAAGTGGCATGCCTATCGGAGCAGCAGCGGGAGGTTCGGCTTCTTGCAGAGTCGGGTCACCACTCCTTGGCAGAGCTAAAGAGGCAGCGGAACCAGATACAGCACAAGATCCGTTCTATTCAGCGGGCCGATGCCTATGAACGCCTTGACAGACTGGCAGAGAAGGTGGAGCAGGCACCTGACTCAGCACAAATGTTCCTTGCTGCTTTGGCCATGAAAAGTGGATCTAGGCCATCCAGTATCATGGTCAGCTCTGCTGATGGCCACATTTTGGCTTCAGATAAGCAGAAGGCAGAGCGCGTCACTGAGCACTTCAAGGATCTATTCTGTAGAGATCAATCAGCTGCTATCCAGAAGCCAGTCCCTCACCGGCTAAGTGTGGCAATGTCTCCAGCGGAGGTGGAAACAGCGATGAAACGACTCAAAAACGGAAAGGCCTGTGGGCCGGACAAAGTTCCTTCAGAATTACTGAAGTATAGAACATCACAGCTACCCATCGTGGCGGCAGACATCATCAACCAAAGCGTTGCAGAGAGTGCCGACATTTCATCGCTCATCGGACTTGGCACACTGATTCCTTTACAAAAACCAAAAAAAACTAGAGGACCCGTGACTAACCTGCGTCCCATTGTCCTTCTGAACACCATCCGAAAAGTTTACTCCCTTGTAGTGCTCTGCCTAATCGCAAAGAACGTTGCTCGTTATGTCGGTCCAACTCAATCTGGCTTCAGACAAGGCCGAAGTACAACAGATGTGGTATGGACACAGCGCTGGATTGCGGCGAAGGCGACTCGATACAACTGGGAATGCCACATGCCGGGAATTGACATGTCCCGTGCGTTCGACACGATCGATCGCACCAAACTGTTAGACGTCATGGCATCAGTGACTGGCCCCGATGAAGTGTGCATGATCCACACACAAAATCAGTGAAAGTAGGAAAGGAAACTGCCAATCCGTTTCTCAGCACCATCGGCACCCGCCAGGGAGATGGCCTAAGCCCTGTTCTTTTTATTTGTTACCTGGAGGCAGCAATGCGCCAAGTGAGAGCAAACCTTCCCGAACGCCCTTTCGCCGACCGTCACATACCCGGAGAAACAGGGTACGCCGATGATGTGACGTTGTACTCAACTAGTGAGGATTGGCTGAAGCGAAGCCTCCCCATCATTAGCGCAGAACTCGGGGATGGGTCCCTTACAGTAAACGAGACCAAGACCGAATTCTTGCGTCTAACATCAACTTCAGACTCCTGGCGGTCCAGCAGGCAGCTAGGGTCCCTCATTGGCGACAGTGAGGACTTGGAACGGACGAAAGACCTCGCTTCGAGTGCATATGGCAGGATGTATAGCCTCTGGCTGAGGCGTGGGAAGGTCAGTGAGCAGAGGTGCAGCCGACTGTATAATGCCCTGGTTCTGCCCGTTCTTTTGTATAACTGCGGCGCATGGGGGCTCACAGCGGCACAAGCGGAATCGCTGAACGCATTCCACCGGAAGCAGCTCTGACGGCTCATTGGCATAGTTTACCCAGCCAGGATGTCAAATACTGAGCTGTATGAGAGGTGCAACACGGAACCACTATCTGACATCGTGGACAGGAGAAGATGGCAGCTAACCGGCCATATTCTCCGTATGGACAGGGATGCGCCGCCATGGATCGCGCTGACGGGCTATTTTGCAGGAGATGCCAAGGCTGGGCGTGGACGTCCAAGGACATCCATTGTGACGCGCATCACAAGCGACTTACAGAGAAGGAACATCAACCTGAAGCGAACGCAATCAGCTGGAGAATGTGAGGGCCATCGCTCTGGACAAGCCTACATGGAGAAATCTGGCCGACAATCCATGATCTGGCGTCACAGGTCATCAGTGCACCGTGTTAATAATTATCTTGATAATGGAATTTGATCATAGGAGATAGGACAGAAGCGGAACGTATAAATATACCCACATAATTATATTATTACGTGTTTTCGTGAGATCCTAGTGCCCCGTGGCACATCCCTCGTCACAGACACAAGCTCCTAATTCTCTTGTTGGTTAGAAGGTGTTCTTTATTAATTTGTCCCTGTTCTCGGGAGGTGTGTGATTATAGGAAAAATAGTGTGCAAAGTGAGTCGGACATGTATGGAAAAGTGTTGTATCGTGCTCTTTACAGTGGGTGCCCAATCGGGCAAAGCACAAACGAAAAGGGTGCCGTGAGTCAGTGCTGTCATGCAGCAACATTCTCCCCCCCTGGTTACGAACCGTGGGAGAGTTAACATAAACCTGCAAAAAAGAACAGAAGAAAAGCGAAGAAGACTGTATTAAAACCTAGCAACCATCGTGTTATTCGAGTAGAAATAAGGGTGGACGGTCCATGGACGCACGAAACAAGAAAAAGGAAAACAAGAAAAAAAGAGAAAAAAACAGCGCAGCTAGCTGCAGCTCAGAAGTGCGGGAGGCATGACAGCTCTACGACCGCACGTCCAGTACACAAATTTTCGCGGCGGGTCGGCGAAAAACGCTACCTGATGCGGTCTTGACGTCGACAACACGGACAACCCCATCGCGGCCTGGATGGACAGCTGAGACGACACCTTTGGGCCAGGAACCCCGTGGTGCGTTGTCATCCGCGATAATGACAATGTCGTTTACGACGAGCTGCTTCGTTTGGCGGTTCCACTTTGTGCGGCGAGCGAGAGTTGGAAGGTACTCGCGAACCCAACGGCGCCAGAACATATCTGCAAGGGCTTGCGCAACGCGCCATTGGCGCCGCAGCGAGACATCTCCTGCCTGCGCGATTCCTTGAAGAATGGCACACGAGGAACCGATCAGGAAGTGGTTCGGAGTCAAGGCCTCGTCATCGGCGGCATCCAGACTGACATGTGTGAGAGGTTGACTGTTCACGAGTGCCTCTGCTTCTGCCAGTGCGGTCAGGAGGGTCTCCTCCTTGGGATGGCGCTCTTTGAGGATGGCGTGAAGTGCGGTCTTGATGGATCCAACGAGCCGCTCCCAGGCTCCGCCCATGTGGGGTGCCGCCGGCGGGTTGAACGACCATGTAATGCCGTCATGAGAAAGCTGGTCCTGGATGCGAGCTTCATTCAGCTCACGAATGGCCTGGCGGAGCTCTTTGGCGGCGCCTTTGAAGTTGGTTCCGTTGTCTGAGTGGATCACCAGTGGACAGCCTCGCCTGCTGATGAATCGCCGGATGGCCATTAGCGTTGAGTCTGTGGACAGGTCGTGCGCCAGCTCCACGTGAACGGCTCGGGTGGCGAGACAAGTGAAGAGAGCGCCGTACCGCTTCTCATGTCTGCGCCCAACAGTGACAGACAGCGGGCCGAAGTAGTCCAGTCCTGTCCGTGTGAAGGGTCGCTGAAAGGCGTCAGTGCGGCACTCTGGCAGGGCCGACATGATTGGTGGCTGTGGCTTGGCACGGAGATTCTTGCAATGCTGGCACTCGCTCCAGGTGCTTCTTACCGCTGTGCGGATACCGGGTACCCAGTACTTCTGACGCAGCTCGTTCACTACGCGATCCTGTCCTTGATGTAACGACCAGACATGGTGTTGCTGTATGAGCAGCCTAGTGAAGGCGTGCTTCGGCGGGAGCAAGACAGGTTGGCGCAGGTTCTTGTTTTCAACCTTTGCGTTCCGTACGCGGCTGTCGGAGCGCATGATGCCATTGTCGTCGATGAAGGGTGTCATCTGGACCAGGCGGCTGTCCTTGTTGACTGGCTTGCCATTGTGGAGCGCAGCGAGTTCTTCTGGGAAGCCCTCCGCTTGTGCAGCTTTCCACCAAAGACTCTCCGCGGCTCGTAGCTCGGGGACTGTCAGCGACGGCTTGGCAGTGTCTCTTCCTCCGTGTCTCAGGTGGCGAGTGAAGCGTAGCACCCAGGCGGTTGCTCTTACCAGGCGACACCAGCTTGAGAAGCGCTCGATCTCTGGTAGTGCTGCCTTCAGGCTGGGTGGCTCTGAGCTGTCTCCGGCTGCTGCGTGGACGCCACTGAACGCACGCTTCAGCTCGAGATCATCCGGGTCCGGCGTACGAGTCTCCTCGGCGGGCCAGTCTGCTTCGCCTTGCCTCAAATAGTCCGGGCCGCCAAACCAGCGATCGTCCGGCTGCAAGCGCTGGGCAGAGATGCCTCTGGAGAGGTCGTCGGCTGGGTTCAGTCTTGTCGGTACCCAGTGCCACTGATCTACTTCTGTTGTGTCTGTTATTTCCGCGATCCGGTGGGCCACAAATGGTTTGAATTGCCGGGCGTCCGAGCGTATCCACAACAGCACCGTTCTGGAGTCTGTCCAGAATATGACCCGTGGAATTGAAATACGCAGCTGCTCTCGTACGGTACAGGATAGGCGCGAGGCGAGGACCGCAGCCTGGAGTTCCAGACGGGGTATCGAGGCCGGTTTCAGTGGAGCAACGCGTGCCTTCGCTGCAACTAGGGACACTGCCAGCTGAGTACCGTGGTTCGCTACTCTCAAGTACGCAGCGGCGCCGTATGCTTTCTCGCTTGCGTCAGCGAACACATGCAGCTGGATGTCTGTAGCGACTGCAATCAACGGTGTGTAGCACCGTGGCACTTCTACGGTGGCCACCTGATCTAGCTCTGCAGCCCAATCTGTCCATCTCAGTGCAAGAGATGCAGGGAGTTCATCATCCCAGCCTATGCTAGCTCTCCACACGTCTTGGAGAAGCATGAGTGCGATGATGGAGTGGCAGGACACCAGGCCGAGTGGGTCGAATACCGACATTGTGTGTCGCAGGACGCTTCGCTTCGTGACTGGTGCCTTTGGATCTGGCTTCGTGCCGCAGGAGAAGCCAAGAGTGTCCTTCGCAGGGTCCCATCGGAGGCCCAGGGTCTTCTCGATGGGGAGGTCGTGGCTGTGGACGTTCACGATTCTTGGTGACCTCAGATCTGATGGAAGGCTCTCGAGGACCGTCGGAGAGTTGCTCACCCAGTTACGGATCACAAACCCTCCCCCCTCGTGGACGTCCATCACCTTGCGAGTCAGTGCTACAGCTTCCTCGGTTGTTGAGGTGCTGTCGAAATAGTCGTCGACATAGTGGCACTCCTCTATGGCTGTCACGGTTCGCGCATCTCCGGAAGCCAAGTCGTGCGCATTGATGTTCTTCGCAAACTGGGCGGCGGTTGGTGAGCAGACTGCACCGAACGTCATCACGTCCATCTGGTACACATCAGCTGGTCTGCTTGCATCCATGTCGCGCCAGAGGAAGCGTTGTGCATGACGGTCTTCGGGACGCATCTTCACCTGGTGGAACATCTCCTTGATGTCTGCACCAAAGGCAACCTCATACAGTCGGAAGTTGTACAGAACTTGTGTGATCGGCGTCAGGAGGTCGGGGCCGGTGAGGAGGAAGTCGTTTAGAGACTTTCCATGCGACTTTGCCGCGGCGTCAAACACCAGTCGCACCTTGCCTTTCTCTTTGTTGTACACAGCAAAGTGTGGCAGGTACCATGTCCGCTCTGGCTGGTGGGTGGCCTCCTCAGGTGACAGCTTCCGGGCATACCCCTGTTCCAAATAGCTGTCGATCTTGCTCTGGTAGCCTTGTGCAAGCGTGTCATCCTTCCGCAGGCGCCTCTCCAGCTGCTCGAGACGCTGGGCAGCCGTTGCCTTGCTCCGTGGAAGGGTGATGTTGTCCTCCCGCCAGAGAAGCCCCGTTTGCCACCGGCGTCCGGTACGCGTGGTGAGAGTGTCTAGCAGCTGGAGTGCGCGGTCGTCAGCCTTGCTGCGGATTTTCGCAGGCTTGACCCCGAGGGAGTCTAGGGCGAACGACTGCTGGACCAGGTCATGGAGGTCGCTGTCGAGACCCCAGGTGGAGAGGACCACGCCTTCATCGATTCTGCAGCGGTCGGCGATCGTTTTGCCATGAACAACCCACCCTAGCTTGGTCTGTGTAGCTACGGGTGCGTTTGGAGGGCCCTCCGCGATCACCCGTGGTGCGATCAGGCTGTAATTATCCTGTCCGATTAGGAGTCTGGGCTTGGCACAAGACAGCGTTGGTAGTTCAAGTCCCTCCAGGTGGGGGCAGTTTTTCAGCCGTTGAGGGTTGATTGATTGTGTTGGCAGGTTGAACTTGGCATGAGTGTGGACGTTTGTCAAGGTGAAGCTGTCCTGTCTCTGCCTGCCAGCTACGCTGAATGTTACTACCTTGGAGCTGGACTCCTGGTGCTGCTTGCCATCCGTCCATGACAGCCTCAGGGGCCGCGTTGGTCCTGCAAGTCCAAGTTCCTCCGCCAGTTTGCTTTCAATCAAGGACACTGTTGAGCCTTCGTCCAGGAGTGCGTATGTATCAGCCGCTGTGTCTCCGTTTCGCACCGTGACCGGAATCACCCTCAGCAGCACCCTTCCACTGTGTTCCGACACGTGGGTTGCCGAGGTGTATGTCGTCTCTGACATGCGTCCTAGCGGTGCTACACTTCCGCGGCCATCGCGGTGTAGTAGCGGATGGTGGGGTTTGCCACACGAGCAGGCCTTCTCCTCGCATACCCTCGCCAGGTGGCCTTCGCCAAGGCAGCG
Source organism: Sycon ciliatum (assembly GCF_964019385.1). NCBI lineage: Eukaryota > Metazoa > Porifera > Calcarea > Leucosolenida > Sycettidae > Sycon > Sycon ciliatum. The sequence goes on from NC_088653.1 coordinate 11,475,788, forward strand.
GAAGCACAGCCGTCTGTCACTAACTTGTGGTGTGCCCAGCTTTGCTGCAGAATAGGCAATGTGGCTTACCGGCGGTGGCCTCCACGACTGTGAACATTTGGCCTGTGCGTGAAGTGGCATGAGTGACGTCACATGGGCTCGGCTGAGCGACTAGGCATGCAGCCTTGGCCCTCTGTTGAAGCCAAGCAGAGAAGGTGTCCAGGTGCGGGTCTGTGCCGGTTTTAAGCACGTACTCTCCCCACTGGATCCGAAGCCCCCCAGACAGCTTGCCAACTAGCTCCTTGACCAATTGAGGGTTGTAGAGATGGCCGGTGCACTTTGTGCTTCGCATAGTGGCCACAAGGTTGCGGCACAGGGCGCTGATTTCAATCAGTACCTCGATGGCCTCCTCCGACTTCATGCCTCTCTGTGATTTCGTCTTCAGAATGAGATTCTGGACAATCTGGTCCGGGCGGCCGAACCTCATCCTCAAGATGGAGATGACCTCCCCTACATTGTCGGGGAGAGTCATCATCCCCTGTACAGCTTCCTTTGCCTTTCCGCGCAGCGCCTTTTGCAGTCGTCCAAGGTTCTCCCCGTTCGAGAATCCGCACTCTCTGGTCGTGTGCTCCAGGGCGAAGATGAATGCTGGCCACTCGTCAGCATGTCCAGAGAACTGAGGCAAGTCCTTGGCAGTGGACTGCCTTGCCATGAAATGGTGGGTGGTGAGATTCATGGGGTGTGACTGCCTTGCACTTGTAGGGGTAGGACGTGTGCCATTGGGCTCGTTCCCTGAAGCCCGCTCACCTTGGACTTGGTGGTCCAGTAACAGATCCTGGACCATTGGCTTCCTCAAGCGCTGCTCCCATGTTTCTCTCCGCGCGCTCGGCGCGCTGTGCGCGCTCAGCTAGGCTAATGCGATCCGCGCATGTCAGCTCGGATCCGTTGCCGGTCTCCCGTGATCGACGGGACGAACTTGATCGGACGCTGGCATTACTGCTGCCGCTTGACCGGTTTCTGTTCAACTTCTTCTGGAGTTCTAGCTTCTTGCAGATCAGCTTTCGTTCTACTTCTGCAAGCTCCTCCGCGGCGATACGTTCCGCTTCCGCGTCGAGTTTGTCGATTGAGCGGAGCGAGCGCCGGCTGCTGCAAGACGTTGCTGATGAAGTGGTGAGTGAACGAGCGCTCATCGACCTGCTCCCGTTTTGGTACCCTGCGCTGGCTGCAGCAAGGCCTGCATTTTCGCCGATCTGCGCATCGTTTGTGTACTGGACACGCTTTTGGTGTGCATGAGGCAAAAAAGGAACAGCCGGGGTCACAGAGCGCGTGTGAGTGTCATGCAAATCGGAACCTAAAAAGGACTGGCCAGCGTACGGCTGGTGAGGTGCTAAATCTACAGCAACATGATGTGGTGCGTGTACCTGGTGTACGGGATCATTGTTTGCATGCATTTGTGTGGAGGTGCGTGTGTGCGAATATGAAAACGGCCTACTTGTAGAGGAAGCATTACATGTTTCAAAATTGTTTTCAATTTCATGACTTTCATGAACAAACTCGTTCGTGGAACTACTAACATTAGTATTACGAACAGCAGAACAAACAGGCATATAATTATTTGGTGTGTGGAGACCAGGATCTAACTGGTTGGTGCTTTCTCCAGCTCCACCTCGAGTAATTTCACTTAGCTCAGCCTCTTGTTCCGTCTTGACGATGTCAGCCATCTGCGTTGACTTGCCGGCGTCGTCCTGGGCTGCCGCTGCTGCTGCTGCGTTGTCGTCGTCTCCGAATCGCGTCGGTGCACGAGACAGACGGCCACTCCGTGTGGTGTACATAGGTTCGCTGTGGCGTCGATCCGCGACGCTCCTCAGCTCTCTGGTTGGTTCGAGTATGGCGATGCCGGACCCTCTCCGCAGAGAATCCGGCTCGAAGGACCAATGTTTTCGTGAGATCCTAGTGCCCCGTGGCACATCCCTCGTCACAGACACAAGCTCCTAATTCTCTTGTTGGTTAGAAGGTGTTCTTTATTAATCTGTCCCTGTTCTCGGGAGGTGTGTGATTATAGGAAAAATAATGTGCAAAGTGAGTCGGACATGTATGGAAAAGTGTTGTATCGTGCTCTTTACAGTGGGTGCCCAATCGGGCAAAGCACAAACGAAAAGGGTGCCGTGAGTCAGTGCTGTCATGCAGCAACATTACGCGTGCTGTGGTATTATTCTTATTATTATACTTTTTGTTACAGTCCTTATTTTCTGAGAAACAGAAATCAGATAGAAAAAACTACACAGAAAGACCAGAAGTGTATTCGCAATCACTTGAAGCATCCTAGTCAAACAAATATTTTCGCACAGCACTGTAGAAAAAAATGTGACCCTGGACTTCTCAATTCATTTCCTTCTAGTCACATGCCATGATGGCTAACTTTACAACACACAAAGTTACCAACGAATGTCTGATGTTCCACGGACCGGGATAGTGAGACAATGAATTTTCAAGCTTTGAAAAGCTCACATCGCATGATCATGACTACCATCTGGAACACACAAAGGGAATATCCTTCGTAAGCCGAGCTTGAGGAGGCTTATGAACTAGTTGCTTTCACTCACATAGCAACGAGTTTGTACATGGGGTAGTGGTCTACTCGAGAATGTACTCACGAGGAGTGGTCTACCAGAGAATGTACTCACGAGTAGTGGTCTACCAGAGAATGTACTCACGAGTAGTGGTTTACCAGAGAATGTACTCACGAGTAGTGGTCTACCAGAGAATGTACTCACGAGTAGTGGTCTACCCGAGAATGTACTCACGAGTAGTGGTCTACCAGAGAATGTACTCACGAGTAGTGGTCTACCCGAGAATGTACTCACGAGTAGTGGTCTACCAGAGAATGTACTCACGAGTAGTGGTCTACCCGAGAATGTACTCACGAGTAGTGGTCTACCAGAGAATGTACTCACGAGTAGTGGTCTACCCGAGAATGTACTCACGAGTCGTGGTTTACCCGAGAATGTACTCACGAGTAGTGGTCTACCCGAGAATGTACTCATGAGTAGTGGTCTACCAGAGAATGTACTCACGAGTAGTGGTCTACCCGAGAATGTACTCACGAGTAGTGGTCTACCAGAGAATGTACTCACGAGTAGTGGTCTACCCGAGAATGTACTCACGAGTAGTGGTCTACCAGAGAATGTACTCACGAGTAGTGGTCTACCAGAGAATGTACTCACGAGTAGTGGTCTGCCAAAGAATGTACTCACGAGTAGTGGTCTACCAGAGAATGTACTCGCGAGTAGTGGTCTACCAAAGAATGTACTCATGAGTAGTGGTCTACCCGAGAATGTACTCACGAGTAGTGGGCTACCCGAGAATGTACTCACGAGTAGTGGTCTACCAGAGAATGTACTCACGAGTAGTGGTCTACCAGAGAATGTACTCACGAGTAGTGTTCTACCTGAGAATGTACTCACGAGTAGTGGTCTATCCGAGAATGTACTCACGAGTAGTGGTCTACCAGAGAATGTACTCACGAGTAGTGGTCTACCCGAGAATGTACTCACGAGTAGTGGTCTACCAGAGAATGTACTCACGAGTAGTGGTTTACCAGAGAATGTACTCACGAGTAGTGGTCTACCCGAGAATGTACTCACGAGTAGTGGTCTACCAAAGAATGTACTCACGAGTAGTGGTTTACCAGAGAATGTACTCACGAGTAGTGGTCTACCCGAGAATGAACTCACGAGTAGTGGTCTACCAGACAGTGTACTCACGAGTAGTGGTCTACCAGAGAATGTACTCATGAGTAGTGGTCTAACAGAGAATGTACTCACGAGTAGTGGTTCAGCCGAGAATGTACTCACGAGTTGTGGTCTACCAGAGAACATACTCAAGAGTAGTGGTCTACCAGAGAATGTACTCACGAGTAGTGGTCTACACGAGAATGTACTCACGAGTAGTGGTCTACCCGAGAATGTACTCACGAGTAGTGGTTTACCAGAGAATGTACTCACAAGTAGTGGTCTACCAGAGAATGTACTCACGAGTAGTGGTTTACCCAAGAATGTACTCACGAGTAGTGGTCTACCCGAGAATGTACTCACGAGTAGTGGTCTACCAGAGAATGTACTCACGAGTGGTGGTCTACCGGATAATGTACTCACGAGTAGTGGTCTACCAGAGAATGTACTCACGAGTAGTGGTCTACCAGAGAATGTACTCACGAGTAGTGGTCTACCCGAGAATGTACTCACGAGTAGTGGTCTACCCGAGAATGTACTCACGAGTAGTGGTCTACCAACGAATGTACTCACGAGTAGTGGTCTACCAGAGAATGTACTCACGAGTAGTGGTCTACCCGAGAATGTACTCACGAGTGGTGGTCTACCGGATAATGTACTCACGAGTAGTGGTCTACCAGAGAATGTACTCACGAGTAGTGGTCTACCAGAGAATGTACTCACGAGTAGTGGTCTACCCGAGAATGTACTCACGAGTAGTGGTCTACCAGAGAATGTACTCACGAGTAGTGGTCTACCAGAGAATGTACTCACGAGTTGTGGTTTACCCGAGAATGTACTCACGAGTAGTGGTCTACCAACGAATGTACTCACGAGTAGTGGTCTGCCAAAGAATGTACTCACGAGTAGTGGTCTACCAGAGAATGTACTCACGAGTAGTGGTCTACCCGAGAATGTACTCACGAGTAGTGGTCTACCAGAGAATGTACTCACGAGTAGTGGTCTACCCGAGAATGTACTCACGAGTAGTGGTCTGCCAAAGAATGTACTCACGAGTAGTGGTCTACCAGAGAATGTACTCACGAGTAGTGGTCTACCAGAGAATGTACTCACGAGTAGTGGTCTACCAGAGAATGTACTCACGAGTAGTGGTCTACCAGAGAATGTACTCACGAGTTGTGGTTTACCCGAGAATGTACTCACGAGTAGTGGTCTTCCAGAGAATGTACTCACGAGTAGTGGTCTGCCAAAGAATGTACTCACGAGTAGTGGTCTACCAGAGAATGTACTCACGAGTAGTGCTCTACCAGAGAATGTACTCACGAGTAGTGGTCTACCAGAGAATGTACTCACGATTAGTGGTCCACCAAAGAATGTACTCACGAGTAGTGGTCTACCCAAGAATGTACTCACGAGTAGTGCTCTACCAGAGAATGTACTCACGAGTAGTGGTCTACCAGAGAATGTACTCACGAGTAGTGGTCTACCAGAGAATGTACTCACGAGTAGTGGTCTACCCGAGAATGTACTCACGAGTAGTGGTCTACCAGAGAATGTACTCACGAGTAGTGGTCTACCCGAGAATGTACTCACGAGTAGTGGTCTACCAGAGAATGTACTCACGAGTTGTGGTTTACCCGAGAATGTACTCACGAGTAGTGGTCTACCCGAGAATGTACTCACGAGTAGTCGTCTACCAGAGAATGTACTCGCGAGTAGTGGTCTACCCGAGAATGTACTCACGAGTAGTGGTCTATCCGAGAATGTACTCACGAGTAGTGGTGTACCAGAGAATGTACTCACGAGTAGTGGTCTACCAACGAATGTACTCACGAGTAGTGGTCTATCAGAGAATGTACTCACGAGTAGTGGTCTACCAGAGAATGTACTCACGAGTAGTGGTCTACCCGAGAATGTACTCACGAGTAGTGGTCTACCAGAGAATGTACTCACGAGTAGTGGTCTACCCGAGAATGTACTCACGAGTAGTGGTCTACCAGAGAATGTACTCACGAGTAGTGGTCTACCAGAGAATGTACTCACGAGTTGTGGTTTACCCGAGAATGTACTCACGAGTAGTGGTCTACCAACGAATGTACTCACGAGTAGTGGTCTGCCAAAGAATGTACTCACGAGTAGTGGTCTACCAGAGAATGTACTCACGAGTAGTGGTCTACCCGAGAATGTACTCACGAGTAGTGGTCTACCAGAGAATGTACTCACGAGTAGTGGTCTACCCGAGAATGTACTCACGAGTAGTGGTCTACCAGAGAATGTACTCACGAGTAGTGGTCTACCAGAGAATGTACTCACGAGTAGTGGTCTACCCGAGAATGTACTCACGAGTAGTGGTCTTCCAGAGAATGTACTCACGAGTAGTGGTCTGCCAAAGAATGTACTCACGAGTAGTGGTCTACCAGAGAATGTACTCGCGAGTAGTGGTCTACCCAAGAATGTACTCACGAGTAGTGCTCTACCAGAGAATGTACTCACGAGTAGTGGTCTACCAGAGAATGTACTCACGAGTAGTGGTCTACCAGAGAATGTACTCACGAGTAGTGCTCTACCAGAGAATGTACTCACGAGTAGTGGTCTACCAGAGAATGTACTCACGATTAGTGGTCCACCAAAGAATGTACTCACGAGTAGTGGTCTACCCAAGAATGTACTCACGAGTAGTGCTCTACCAGAGAATGTACTCACGAGTAGTGGTCTACCAGAGAATGTACTCACGAGTAGTGCTCTACCAGAGAATGTACTCACGAGTAGTGGTCTACCAGAGAATGTACTCACGATTAGTGGTCCACCAAAGAATGTACTCACGAGTAGTGGTCTACCCAAGAATGTACTCACGAGTAGTGCTCTACCAGAGAATGTACTCACGAGTAGTGGTCTACCGGAGAATGTACTCACGAGTAGTGGTCTACCAGAGAATGTACTCACGAGTAGTGGTCTACCCGAGAATGTACTCACGAGTAGTGGTCTACCAGAGAATGTACTCACGAGTAGTGGTCTACCAGAGAATGTACTCACGAGTTGTGGTTTACCCGAGAATGTACTCACGAGTAGTGGTCTACCCGAGAATGTACTCACGAGTAGTGGTCTACCCGAGAATGTACTCACGAGTAGTGTTCTACCCGAGAATGTACTCACGAGTAGTGGTCTATCCGAGAATGTACTCACGAGTAGTGGTGTACCAGAGAATGTACTCACGAGTAGTGGTCTACCCGAGAATGTACTCACGAGTTGTGGTCTACCACAGAATGTACTCACGAGTAGTGGTTTACCAGAGAATGTACTCACGAGTAGTGGTCTACCCGAGAATGTACTCAAGAGTTGTGGTCTTCCAGAGAATGTACTCACGAGTAGTGGTCTACCAGAGAATGTACTCATGAGTAGTGGTCAACCCGAGAATGTACTCACGAGTAGTGGTCTAACAGAGAATGTACTCACGAGTAGTGGTTCACCCGAGAATGTACTCACGAGTTGTGGTCTACCAGAGAACATACTCAAGAGTAGTGGTCTACCAGAGAATGTACTCACGAGTAGTGGTGTACACGAGAATGTACTCACGAGTAGTGGTCTACCAGAGAATGTACTCACGAGTAGTGGTTTACCAGAGAATGTACTCACGAGTAGTGGTCTACCAGAGAATGTACTCACGAGTAGTGGGTTACCCATAGGGGTGAAACAATTATACCGAGTACTCGAGTACTCGCTCGGTTTTTTCAAAATAATCGTACTCGGAATAAATCAGAGTACTCGTTCATACATGGCACATGCATTTACTACAGAAATCTGCAGTTTCAGGGCAGTAGTCGGCAGATGGTGATGTGCAGACTGTGTGGTGAACATTAAATGTTCACCACACAGTCAAATTTTGTTCACGAGACAAAACAAATTTTGGTCACGAGTAGAGAGAGCCCAAATGACCCACCAACCAATATACCCGAGAAAATGATTGCTACTCGGTTCAATCCGGGTTGTATCATGTTATTTTAAAGCCCTTGGTGTGCAATTTTTAGGAGATGAAAAATACTCGAATACTCGAATATTCGATCGGAGAAAATCAGAGTACTCGAACTCGAGATCTCAGTGCCAACTTTCACCCCTAGTTACCCAAGAATGTACTCACGAGTAGTGGTCTACCCGAGAATGTACTCACGAGTAGTGGTCTACCAGAGAATGTACTCACGAGTAGTGGTCTACCCGAGAATGTACTCACTGATGTGATATTGAGTCGCGTGATAACACATACAGTGTCACACATTGAGTGCGAGATTAGATAACATTGATATACTTATGTGTTAGAAGTCATCTTGCATTGTGTTCAGTTCATTATCAATATATATAAAGGTCAAGCATTGGAACAATAAATCAGTTCAGAGTCCGATCAGGACACAACATGGCGCTGTCAGACTCGAATGCGGCGGGAACAAGCCGGACAGATCACGTCAAGGAGGACGCTATCCCACAGCTAATTCAGCTTTTCCAAGAACAACTACAAGCGTCAGCCCAGCGCGAGGAGCGCTTAGCAGCATTGTTGGAAAGGACACTACACGACGGAAACGGTCAAAGAGAAAATGATGACATAGCAAGACAGCACACGACAGTCAACTGCAGTGACCGTCCTATCCTGAGAGCGAAAGCCAGTCTCGCAGACTTTGTCGGTTGGAAAGAGGAATGGTCTGACTTTGCGGCGTGTCAAGGCATCAGGGCAGCAAAGGAAGAAACACAGAAGGCGGTTCTTAGACAATGCTTGGATGAAGAACTGCGGAGATCTGCAAGGCAAGGAGTCATCGTATTGAACGAGCAATCCACGGTGGATGGCTGGCATCAAGCTCTGGAAGTCTTCATCAGGAAAAAAAGGAATGTTTTGCTTGATTGCATGGAATTCTATCGAGCATGCCAAACAGAGGGAGAGACATTCACCAAATTTTACATCATCCTCAAGGAGTTAAATGCGTCGTGTAATTTACAGAGCCCCTTGGAAGCCGTATGCCATGATTGCAGGACTACAATTGAAGCTTGTGAGCACTGCAACACACGCGTGAAGCAAGTTCACTCAGAGACTATGAGCGACAGAATCCTCGTAGGAATCAGAAGCGATGAAACTCGGCATAAACCTCTTGCGAAAGCAGAAATCACGCTAAAGGAAGCGATAGCAATAATTATGTCATGCAGAAGAAGCTGCAGCGCAGACGTAGTCAGGTATGGAACAAACATGCCAGGAGTTACAGCTCAAAGCTGTGAGGAGATCCCAGCACAAGAAGGAGAAATTTGAAGGCAATCGGGAACAGAAAACACCATGGAATCCGCCGGAGAAACAAACAGCCACCCAGTCAAGGTGCAAGAAGTGCGGGTTGCCACATCCCGGAGAGATCAGATGCCCGGCTGAAGGACGAACATGCCATCTTTGCGTGAAGGTGGGCCATTTCAAGAAAGTTTGCGGCCAACAAGGAACGCAGCAAAAAAGAGACCTAGTGGGAAGAGTATCTCTACAACGGGTCTCGTTGGAAGAAAGTGACATGATCAGACTGAGATTGGAGACAAATCAGGACAATGGTCATGTCCAAGTCACTTTCGCATGGTTGCCGGACACTGGCAGTGATGTTAATGCGATCGGACCGCAACAGCTGGAACAGCTTGGATTGTCAACTGAAAAAACAAGATAGAGACGACGCCACGGTCACAAATGCTAATGGCCAGCATCTCCGTAATCGCGGCACAATGAAGGTTGATTTGGCAACTGAAGCGGGTCACAACTGTGGCACGACAATTCATGTCTATGAAGGAATTTCGACCCCGCTGCTATCACGATCTACCCTGAAGACACTAGGGTTTTTTCCACAGCAGTGGCCTAGAGAGTGCGCGGCATTACAGTCAACACCCAGACGCACTATTAAATTAGGGTGGATAAGAAAAACACGATCAAGGAAGATCTGTTGCAGGCATTTCAGTTCGCGGCGGAATGGAGGAAAGGGAAGGACCACTTCCTGGCCGACGCCTTGTCCAGGGTGCCATTGGATCGGCCAGGAGGGAGAGACCAGCGGGGTGAGATGGATCAAGAAGGCGTCAACGATCATGTCGTTTGTGAAGATCTGATCGCACACGAAAGCCAGTGGCATGCTTTGGCATTGCCAGTTTTAGAGAACAATCTTATGATTAGAACTTCTAGATGTACCTTGATTGCAGATTTGGAATTATGCAACAAGCTTGAAACGGAGGTGATGTGATATTGAGTCGCGTGATAACACATACAGTGTCACACATTGAGTGCGAGATTAGATAACATTGATATGATTACTGATGTGTTTTAAAGTTAGAAGTCATCTTGCATTGTGTTCAGTTTATCATCAGGTCAAGCATTGGAACAAGAAATCAGTTCAGAGTCCGATCAGGACACAACACTCACGAGTAGATGTCTACCAGAGAATGTACGTGGGTAGTGGTCTACCAGAGAATGTACTTGGGTAGTGGTCTACCAGAGAATGTACGTGGCTAGTGGTCTATCAGAGAATGTACGTGGGTAGTGGTCTACCAGAGAATGTACGTGGGTAGTGGTCTACCAGAGAATGTACGTGGGTAGTGGTCTACCAG
>NC_088653.1:11486297-11526297 GCF_964019385.1 Sycon ciliatum
TGACAGGGACGCGGAGGACAGCAGCATGGGTCGCTCCGCCGCAACAGGCTTTGGAGCAGGCGGTGCTGGCGACGAGCGGGGCTGAGTATGTAGAGTAAGACCAGTGATAATTGCATGGAGACGCTTCTCTTGTTCATTGCCTGCCTCCATCTGCTTTTTAAAGAGATCGGCAAGAGCAGCAATATCTGCGCTCGGCACACTTGGTGCAGCTGCATCTGACATTTCGGAAGACAGTCATGAATAGATAAATAAATAAACTTTAATTGGACCTGCAGGCCTCGTGCAAACACAACCAGGATGCAACACGGGCAAGAAAAACACAGGCACGAGACTTCACTGCACCATGTTATGTTCTCATGCACACCACTACTACTAGACAACAGGAACTAGTTTGGTGACAAGATAATAGAAACTAATTATTTACATTCTCAAGTGAGGAAGAAGAGCAAGGAGAAGAACACATGAATCCAGAATATGGATGCGTGCATGCGTCCAATAGAGACGTGACATAATCACGTGAAGCAAGGCGTATAACGTAACAATACGCGTTATACGGGTGATAACAACTTGAAGTACATTCGCAATACATGAGTAGCTAGCATGATACATCATGGGCAGTAGGAAGGCTGAAAGCAGAGGTGGCCTGTCCACGGGTCACCACAACTGTGTGGGTAGCGTGCGTACGAAGCTGACATAGTTGCTGCAGAAGTGGACTAGCCTGGCTGGGGACACAGAGATAAGTACATAGAAGAAGTTTAAGATCAATATGCTATTTTAAACAGTGCAGGTTGGACACATGCAAAGCATGGCGGGTGGTGTAGTGCGCCACAAGCAGAATATAATATTTTTATGACAGCAATACCAGTCTGCAATAGTTTCTGGTAATTTCTTTCACTTAAATCATTGACATGCACAAAACTAGAATATTCTAAGCTGAATTGTATGATGGATAAATAGAACATGCAACGGGCAGCATGAGTAAGGTCATGCTTGTTCAGCATGGCGGAATGCACCTAACTTCTTATGAACAGTGTTGCAAGCATTATTCACGTGCCGCTCAAAAGCCAGGTACTCATCTATTTTTGCACCAAAATATTTGGCATTGGTGGAGAGTGGCATATCAACGCCTGCACAAGTCAGCTTGAGGTGGCCAGGAATCAACTTTGCAGGCTGCCTAAACATGACAAATTTGGTCTTCTGGGGGTTGAAAATCAGGCCCTCGGCCGTTAATGCTTGGTGCAGGCGGGTGAGGTCTTCGTGCAGCCTATCTGTTACAGCGCTTTAATTGTTGCCTGCGATGTAGAATGCTTTGTCATCGGAATATATTTGGCTGAGGGAATGGCGAAGGGAAGACGAGATATCACGAACAATCGTGGATATGGCGTCTAATTTGGAGACGTGTTTTGCTGAGTATTCTTTGCAGTTGCAGTTTGGGTGTCAAGTCGTAGCTTTTCTACCCGTCTATCTCGGAAGAACTATTATTAACGTCGTTGGAGTTTGCCAGAGGCTTCACGTCGGTGTCTTCGGAGGACCAGGAAGCTATCCTCCATGCATGGAAATCCCTGCTATTCGGCCTCGGGAAAGAGTGGTTGAAGAAGGGAAGCGGAGTATTCGATGTGAGGATGGGATGCTATGACGGTGCTGAAGTCTGTGAGTTGGTCGGCACGCTGGCCCTGGCCAAACTATCCGAGGTGTACAACGGCAGTGACATTGGACTCTACCGCGACGATGGGCTGGCAGTGTTCCGGAACGTATCGGGACCGGAAGTGGACAGGATCAGAAAGGACATGACCAAAGTTTTCAACAACCTAGGACTAAAAAGTACCATCCAGGCAAACCTGAAATCAGTCGACTTCCTAGACATCACGCTGGACCTACGCACTGGCAAATACCGTCCATATCGGAAGCCCAACGGCCGGCCACTGTATGTCCATCACAAATCCAACCACCCACCAATCATCATCCAGAACTTGCCCTCTTCCATCAGCCGACGACTAACGGACATATCAACGGATGAGGAGACATTCCAGGACGCATCTCAAATGTACAACAATGCGCTCAGAGACAGCGGGTACAATGAGACCGTCCAGTTCTTGGAGGAACGGAAGAGTGGGAAAAGGAAGAGACAAAGGAAGAGACGCCGGAATATCACATGGTTTAACCCACCGTTCAGTAAGAATGTGTCCACGAACATTGGTCAGCGATTCCTGCAACTCGTCAGCAAGCACTTCCACAAAGGTTGCAAATTATACAAGATATTTAACCGGAACACGCTAAAGTTCAGTTACAGTTGCATGCCAAATGTCGCCACCATCATCAAGCAACACAACAATAGTATCCTCCGCAGCGACCACCAGAATAAGACCAAGGATGTGAGAACCTGCAACTGCCGTGTCAAAAATGATTGCCCCTTGGAAGGAAACTGTCTAGCATCGAGCGTTGTGTACAGGGCACATGTAACCGGCAGCGACATGAAGGAGTACACTGGATTAACGGAAGGGACATTCAAGACACGATTCAATGGTCATCAACATACTATTCGCCACAAGAAGCACGAGACCTCAACGAGACTGTCCAGACACATCTGGAGACTGAAGGATCAAAACAAACCTTACAGTATCAGGTGGTCCGTTGTGAGGAGAGCCGCACCATACTCTAACATCTCGAAGCGCTGCAACCTGTGTCTGGCCGAGAAGCTGGAGATTGCCTGGGCCGACAAGACCCGCTCCCTCAACAAGAGGTCAGAGCTTGTGTCCAAGTGTCGTCATTAAAACAAGTTCTACCTCTGTAACTTTGCGCGCAAGGTCAAGTGAATCTAGCTGGTAGTCCCGCTGCCAAGTGTGTGTGTGTGTGTGTGTGTGTGTGTGTGTGTGTGTGTGTGTGTGTGTGTGTGTGTGTGTGTGTGTGTGTGAGTGTGTGTGTGAGTGTGAGTGCGCATGTGTGTGTGTGTGTGTTTGTGTGCATTCGTGAGAAAGAGAGTGCGTGTGGGTGATTGGATAAGTGCGGGTGCAAGTATGTGTGCGGTAGGTGTGTGAATGAAAGGATGAGCATTGTGGCCATGTGTGTGTGTTTGTGTGTGTGAGAGAGAGAGAGAGAGACAGAATGTTTGGGGGAGATTTGGAGAATGTGTGTGTGTATGTAAGATTTAGAGAATGTGTGTGTGAGATTTGGAGAATGCGTGTGTGTGTGTGAGATATAGAGAATGAATGTGTGTGTGCGTGTGCATGTGTGAGATATAGAGAATGAATGTGTGTGTGTGTGTGTGTGTGTGAGAGAGAGAGATTTAGAGAATGTGTGCGGACGCGCGTGTGAGTGTATGTGTATGTGAGAAAAGGGAGAGAGTGTGGGTGTATGTTTTTGTAGTGGTGTGGGCATGTGTGGATTTGGCATTTGTCCCCAGCTCTATTCTATATCATTCATGCCGGAACTTCTGCTGCATAGCCCCAAGTCTGAGGACTTGGTAACTTGACGCCTGCACCTGACTCTTGCGCTATGATACGCGTCGCCTATGACACCCCTCGGAATTTCCCACCTTGCTCCCCCTTATGTTCTGGCTGCCCGTTTTGGATCCATCAGTTGCCTGATGATCGTAGAGATACGTGAAACTCGGAGTTGTGACAAAGCTTCCAAACTCTCTTGTGTACAAGGCTCTGCCCTACATGGGCATTGAGCACTCTTCGGACAGTGAAGCACACCACTTGACTACTCAAACATGTATGTATGCATGTATGTGTGTGTGTGTGTGTGTGTGTGTGTGTGTGTGTGTGTGTGTGCGCGCGTGTGTGTGTGTGTGTGTGTTTAACGGTGTGATCCCAGCACAAGTTGCTATGTTTAACGTAGCTGTTCGCTATCATCGCTTCCGCGATGGGCATGTCTGAGGTGTGTATGGGGGGGGGGGGGGGGGGTGCTCCCATATGCCAAAGTGTATTCTCTTCGGTGAACTGGACAATACCCAGCCACGTCATGGGCCCCGGAAGCGGTGGCGGGACAATGTTGTGTCCGACATGAAGGACCGCCAGATGGTGGACTGGTACGACCTCGCCCAGGATCACAGAGAGTGGAGATCAGCATGCAGCACCATTCCTCCGACCAAGCCCGTCACCTTAGACTTCGTTTGCACTTGTGGAAAGCACTATCACCGTCGCCAGGACTTGACTCGCCACGCCCGATTCTGCTCGTGACTTGAACACTGTTGGTCTCTTTGGGACCTGCTATCATCTCCGGATGGGCATATTGTATTGTATTGTGTGGGTGGGTGGGTGAGTGTGTGTGTGTGTGTTTGTTTGTGCTTGTGGGTGCTTGTGGTGTGTGCATGTATGTGTGCATGTGTGTGTGTGTGTGTGTGTGTGTGTGTGTGTGTGTGTGTGTGTGCATGTGTGTGTGTGTGTGTGTGTGTGTGTGTGTGTGTGTGTGTATGTGTGGAGGACACATGTTCAACTCATGGCCTCCTTCGTATATCTTGGCAGCCTCGTTGACCCTGACTCTCGTGTTGGCCTTGGGGTTGATCGTCGTCTTGCCAGTGCAACTCGTGCATTTGGAGCACTCCGCTGTGTGTTTAACACTCCCGGCCTGTCCAACCGCACAAAGAAAATGCTGTACGAAACTTGCGTTCTGACTGTTTTGCTGTATGGTGCTGAATGTTGGCCGGTTCTTCGTCGTGAGGATATCCGTATTGACAACTTTCATCATCAATGTCTACGGTGTATCCTGGGAGTCTCGCGCTGAGATCAGAAGTATAATCATGTCCGGAATTGTGACCTCCGTAAGCGTTGGAGGGGTGAGGATCTGGTGTCGGACACTATGCGCCGTCGCCGCCTCCAGTGGTTGGGCCATGTAGCTCGGATGCCTGACAACCGTCTCCCTAAGCAGTTGCTGCTTGGATGGCTTGACGCTCCCCGACCAGCTCAGGGACCTCGTCTTCGGTGGAAGGACAGAATACAGTCAGACATGAAACTGTGCCAAATTGATGAATGGTTTACTCTGGCCCAGGATCGTCAGCAATGGAGAGATGCGTACCACACTCGTGTGCAGGGTCCTGCCCCGGTACCGCTCTCTTGCCTGGTATGTAAACGGACATTCAAGAGTAAATCTGGACTTGGACGACACAAATGTTCTGCTGATCGCCAGCTGCTTGTAGCGGAACAGCCGGACGCACGTCAATGCCATGCCTGCCTTCGGTGGTTCCGAAGTGCCGGTGGACTTGCTGTGCACAAGTGCACAACACCCGGCCCGGCATCACCGCCCACACCCCAGCGCATACCAATCACCAGTAGTCCGTGTTGCAACCAGCACTGCGCTACCTGTGATCGCTGTTTTGAATCTGCTCCTCGCTTTCGGCGACACAATTGCAATCGTGGACGGCGTCGTGGCGGAGCGGCTTCCTAGTGGCAATGCTGACTTCTCTCGAACTCTCTCTTCTACTCTCCCCTGTCTCGGGGGCGGCGTGGCCAAGCATTTGGCAGCTGTACACCAGGCCAGGCCAGGTGTATGTGCATATGTGTGCATGTGTGTCTGTCAGCGTGGGTGCAAGAGTGCCCGAGTTTGGCATGCGGGAGCACTTGGAGGTGCTTCCATGTTTGCGGGTGCTGAGGCTAACACTTGGAAATGGTCTCAATAAGAGTGGCTGCTGTGCTCCTCTTGCCCTATTCATATCTTCATTGCGTTGCCTTGACGAGGCTCTGTGCCTGCCACGTAGAGACGGGTAAACTAGGGCTCGCACCGCCACTGAGACTTGTATTTTCAACCGACATACATGCGAATATTACATCCACCATGTGGTTGAGCGGGTATAAGCCTAATTCTAGAAGTACTCTTGTATCTTGATTGCACGCGCAAGAATGTTGTTATGCTCTGGGTATCTGTCTCTTCTGTTTAGGTTAAGGATAGAATAAGGATAGAATAAGGCTAGATTAACCGTTTCCGTGCTGGCCCCTTTTACTCCAGCAAACTGCCGTTCCAGCTCACTGGCTCTTCTGGTGTAGTTTTCGCGCACAGGTGCGAACGAATTTTTCTCTCAATACAGTTCACCTTGATGGGTTTCGTCACCCTGGGCTTATTGGAAAGGTCAGGACCAAGCACATCAATCCTGGTAGCTCTCGTCTCAATATTCATGGAGGTTCAACTTCTCTGTCCTCTCGAAACTACTTCACGATGCCTCGGAAAGGCACAGCAACTCGATCTCACATTCTTTTTCAGTTTCTAGTTCCAGTTCAGCCAATTTTCACGATTCAAATTGCGCTGGAAAGCTGAGATCCACGTGCTTCCACTGATGTCCATCACGCATGCGCTGTGCAAAAGGGAAATCCCCTGGCACGCAACAGAAAACAGGGAACTTATGAACAAAAAAAACACGATCGCTCAGTGCTGTGAATTTTGAGTTCACACCGTTGCCGCTCCAATCCAATCTTTCTCTTATCTCGAAGAACTTTATATCACTGGAAAGCTGAGCTCAATACCTTCCCAGCGGTGTATCTATTGTCGCGATAGACTTATTTTTGACGGAGTAACGAAACTTTGTACACTGAACTATGCACTGCAATGTACTGCACACATCTCATGACGTCTAGAGACGTCATTAGTCGTTTGGCGTACAGCGCGCATGACATCTTTAGACGTCATTAGCACGGAAAGGGTTAAGGTTCGAACCGGCCTAAATGGTAATATTGATGATGGGTGACCTTTGTTACTAGTATGTGGCCTGCAAAGCACTCCATAAGCCTTTGAGCTGGTCACCTGACTCTAGGTTACAAGCTCCACCGCAATGTTCCTACACGCGACTGTCTGGGTGTAATTGTAACCGCATTAGCAGCCTATTTCCAGATGTGTCTTACTATGTACAAGTATGGTGCCTGCATCACCTCTTCAGTAGCCCCTGCTACATACGTCCTACTATGTGGTAGTCTGCGAGTAATCAATTTACCCACAGGGAGTCTCAATCTATCCCAAAACTTGTCTTGGATGACTGTGTTTGCAGTTTTCTCACAATCGAACTATGTAGGCTGAAGACACTGCTCTCAACTTGCAATTGCAATAATCGCTCAAGGAATGGGACCTATATTCGTTGAGTTATAGCGCTCAACGAACGCGCATATCGCCATGCGCTCAAAGACTTTTCCGTAGTGCGTTGGTACTTGATTTAATGTATAATGACTGGCGCTCTAGTTTATTGATTGCCTTGTAGCAGTAGCTTTCCCGGAGGCTATATACCGTGGAATATTTATAGAGATTGGTTGCCTGATTCACGGGCCTTTCTGGGTGGCGTGGGTTTTTTTTATTGAAATTTGACCGTTTTCCCTTGTTGCTAGAACCCTAGCAGCAGTACCCTGCCAAAGAGATAAACAAGACGCATGGCAAAACGACTCCTGACTACAACATCATACATCCATATGCACACTTGCCTAGACAAAGACAGTTTGGGGAATGTCATTACAACTAACATCACTAGGTAGTTCTAGACCAGCCTGCGTGTCTGCAAGTGCCAAGGTGTGTGGGTATGTGTGATGTACTAAGTATGCATGTGCATCACAACACAATGCTTGCAATCCACTTCTCGCTCATTTCCTTCATACAGTGGTACTATGTTGTGCAGTGCACATAACAGACTTACTGAAACCTATCCCCAGTCAAGTTTGTGGACCAGAAAGCAGTTATCTAGGTTTGCCAGTGCTGAACACACTTTGCAGTTCTATATCATCACTGCTATATCACTAGTAGAGGCTGGCTGGCTTTGATGTAGATCAGTCCAATCTTTCGACCTAGGTCCAACAGATGGTGACTTCGCCAAAAAGTGATTCATTAGTTTTCAAAGATGCCATGTTGACAAAAACATATTTAACAGAAGAAGATGATGCGTTCCCTGTCCCAGTATTTACCTATACAGTGAACTTGGCTAATAACGACTGCGGATATAACGACAATTCGCGAATAACGACCGAATTTCTATGCCCAGAGCAAAGTCCCATCTAACTGTATACATTTAGCTTCGGATATAACGACTATCTGAATAACGACAATTCGCGTATAGCGACATGCTTTTAGTGCCCCGAGGTCATATTCACTGTTTGAATAACGACTTTCTGGGCTTTTGACAGCTATTTCAAGTACCTGTCAGTCAAGTACATGCACCTGTTATGCAGAAGTACCAGAACCTATGGTGATGGATATTATTATTATAAAGGCACACATGCAAGAAAATGCAGCCAAGGGGGGGCTTTTTCTTCCTTTTTTATGTTGGCTTCAAAATTGTTGGATTTACCAGCACACCTATATGTATACAATGTACAGAGCTCACTGACTTGTCAGTTTGAGCACTCTGGCAAGGTACGTTCGGGCCTGATTGGAAAATTGTATTTCCATTGCTATCAGGTTCGGCCTCATTTCCTCTGTGCTGGGCTGACGAGTCCACAAAGGACGAAACTATTCTGTCCGCAGATTGAGTATTTCGCTCCTGCTCTTGTAGCAGTTGAGCACTCTTGCGTGGGGTAGTGCCTTTGCTGTTTGCTTTATGCACTGACTTGTCAGTTTGTGCACTCTGGCAAGGTACGCGTCAGGCGAAATAGCACGTCATAGTACATTTGAGATCAGCGGGAAGAAGATGACGACGTCCACTAATTTAGTATCTGTGCACACGAATCTGCTGTGTGTGTGACTCTGTGTGTCAGCTATGATATCATCTTCTGTGGTTTCATGCCTAGCATGTACGTCTGAACCATCCTGCAAAGTTTGAATGACGTAGGTTGAGCGATCGCTCCGCGAAACATACTTTTTGAAATTCTCTTCATAGTATATCTTCCACCATTGAAATTTCGAATTTCTTCAAAAAAAGTGCTGAGAGGGGTGGCTTGCAACCTCGATATGGCTTGTTCCAGGCATGCTTTGGAGCCATCTTCTGTTGAAGTAGTGGCGGGGATCTGCCCTGCAACTGCTACAACAAAAAATGATTCGATCTGAGAAAGGGTGAGACCGCGAATCTCGGTTGAATATTGAGTATTTCAAGCCTTTTCACGACGAAGATGGAGTTCTTTTTGGAGATGGACGTCGCGGCAAAGGACATTGTGTCCGACTTTTGGCGTCTGGTGAAGCCAGGGATCATTTGTCCAGTCAGGTCGGCAACCTAACCGTCGGTAAGCTTGTGTTTGGATCCCGTTCTGCTCGATGTGGTAGATCACAAACAATTTGATATCGCACAAATTGATCTCAGCATCGTGCGTACGGTATTTTATATTCAGAAAATCCCAAAGTGTCTCTGTGTGGCCGTCCTATGCCACGAGAAACTCCAATCAGGCTCCTATGTCCTCTGCCTTCATGATTGAATGTCCACTTCGTTTGAACAACGAACACAACAATCGAGGACGGCTTTGCAATGAAAAACACAGCTATACTGGAGCTGAAAAAAGAAGAAAAAAACGTGCTCAGGATGAGACTCGAGTACACGCATACTCTCCCCGCAGGTGAAACGCAAATTTTTGTGAAAAATGCGTGTCGCTGACTGACCAGTAATTTCGCCTGACGTTCGGGCCTGATTGGAAATTTTTATTTCCATTGCTATCAGGTTCGGCCTCATTTCCTCTGCGCTGCGCTGACGAGTCCACAAAGGACGAAACAATTCTGTCCGCAGATTGTGTATACAATGTACACGTAGTTGTACATGATTGTACAGTAATCATCATACATGTACATGTCTCTGGCCTGTAGATGGCTCAAAAAGGCATATTTTTCAATTGATTTCCCTTGCATATTGAATTTTTAGTTCCTTTCAACTGCAATATGAAAATAAAGTACACATTGACATAGAGCAAGAAAAGAGTTTGATTTTGATATGCATGTCATACCATACAAAATATGGGTTCACATACATTCAAATGGGACTTCGGTAATAAGGACACTTCGCGAATAAGGACACTTTTCTGATGCCCTGCCGAATGTCGTTATTGGCGAAGTTGACTGTACACCATGCAATCCCAGTATTTACCTATACACCATGCAATCCCAGTATTTACCTACACACCATGCAATTCCAGTATTTACCTATACACCATGCAATCCCAGTATTTACCTACACACCATGCAATCCCAGTATTTACCTATACACCATGCAATCCCAGTATTTACCTACACACCATGCAATCCCAGTATTTACCTACACACCATGCAATCCCAGTATTTACCTATACACCATGCAATCCCAGTATTTACCTACACACCATGCAATCCCAGTATTTACCTACACACCATGCAATCCCAGTATTTACCTATACACCATGCAATCCCAGTATTTACCTACACACCATGCAATCCTAGTATTTACCTACACACCATGCAATCCCAGTATTTACCTACACACCATGCAATCCCAGTATTTACCTACACACCATGCAATCCCAGTATTTACCTACACACCATGCAATCCCAGTATTTACCTATACACCATGCAATCCCAGTATTTACCTATACACCATGCTATCCCAGTATTTACCTACACACCATGCAATCCCAGTATTTACCTATACACCATGCAATCCCAGTATTTACCTATACACCATGCAATCCCAGTATTTACCTATACACCATGCTATCCCAGTATTTACCTACACACCATGCAATCCCAGTATTTACCTACCACCATGCAATCCCAGTATTTACCTACACACCATGCAATCCCAGTATTTACCTATACACCATGCAATCCCAGTATTTACGTACACACCCTACAATTCCAGTATTTACCTATACACCATGCAATCCTAGTATTTACCTACACACCATGCAATCCCAGTATTTACCTACACACCATGCAATCCCAGTATTTACCTACACACCATGCAATCCCAGTATTTACCTATACACCATGCAATCCCAGTATTTACCTAAACATCATGCAATCCCAGTATTTACCTATACACCATGCAATCCCAGTATTTACCTATACACCATGCAATCCCAGTATTTACCTACACACCATGCAATCCCAGTATTTACCTACACACCATGAATCCCAGTATTTACCTACACACCATGCAATCCCAGTATTTACCTATACACCATGCAATCCCAGTATTTACCTATACACCATGCAATCCCAGTATTTACCTACACACCATGCAATTCCAGTATTTACCTATACACCATGCAATCCCAGTATTTACCTATACATCATGCAATCCCAGTATTTACCTACACACCATGCAATCCCAGTATTTACCTACACACCATGCAATCCCAGTATTTACCTATACACCATGCAATCCCAGTATTTACCTATACACCCTGCAATCCCAGTATTTACCTATACACCATGCAATCCCAGTATTTACCTATACACCATGCAATCCCAGTATTTACCTACACACCATGCAATCCTAGTATTTACCTACACACCATGCAATCCCAGTATTTACCTACACACCATGCAATCCCAGTATTTACCTACGCACCATGCAATCCCAGTATTTACCTACACACCATGCAATCCCAGTATTTACCTATACACCATGCAATCCCAGTATTTACCTATACACCATGCAATCCCAGTATTTACCTACACACCATGCAATCCCAGTATTTACCTACACACCATGCAATCCCAGTATTTACCTACACACCATGCAATCCCAGTATTCACCTACACACCATGCAATCCCAGTGTTTACCTACACACCATGCAATCCCAGTATTTACCTATACACCATGCAATCCCAGTATTTACCTGCACACCATGCAATCCCAGTATTTACCTATACACCATGCAATCCCAGTATTTACCTATACACCATGCAATCCCAGTATTTAATAGATGACTTGCACAAAGATTGTCTGGGTTCGAGACGGGGCAAGTGGACCTTCTGACTCTGACTTCCCCACCTTTTGAGTTCGTGACTTTCGAAGTTTCGCTTTTTGCCTGACGAACACTGAGCTAGTTTTTTGGCTAGAGAGTAGAGTTGTTTTGATTCGGCTTGTATCGTCATGCCGAAGCGCTGCTGCGCTCCTGAATGCACTAGCAGACGAGAGATGGAACTGAGGCTCCCATTCCATACGTTCCTTTCCGAGCCGGCCGGCCGGGAGGCAGAAAAATGAGGGAATATTATTTTAGTATCATTCGTGTAGGCTGCAACAAGCACGTCGTGGTCCTGAAGTGTGACTACTTTCTCGCAGTGGAAGCGAAGTCAAGCACAACGAAAGTTTGTGAACGTCTGAGAAGGAACTCGATTCCCTTTGATTCGGCTGCACTAGCTCCAGAGCGACCCTCTCCTAGGACAGACTGCGGAGAGGCCAGGAACCTGCCGAGTCACGAGTGGAAGCCCAAACCAGAAAATGAAGGGTGGAAGGACTGAGTGTGAGAGCCAGATGGCCTTTAGTAGTACTTCAAGTAGTATCTGAGTTGAAGGAGAGAACAAGTGTGCTGGAGAAACGCTGCGAAGTCCTCAGGCCTGATGTGTACTAGCTACTGTTGAAGTCTCACTTGTTCCGATATGAACACTTCATCAGCCCTGACTCTGAACAGCTGTATCTACTTGGACTTAGGCCAGAGACATAGCATTGTAAACCTTACTGATGCCATATGTATCCAATGCCTGGCTCTAGTGAGAAAGAAGTTTGGCGCAGGCTCGCAAACTATGATTGAATCAGGGAGTGGTGGAAAGTCACATTATACCTCTCCATGATTAGCTGGTAATGACGACGATGCGGCTCCGGCTGGGTCTCATGGGAAAGTAACTTGCATACCTGTTTAGTTGCAAGGAGGCAACGGTACCCCATGTACTGAAGACATGATTGAATTACATTTTATCTCCTCCTGGGAGAATGTGGAACAAATAATGCCAGAGTGTGTCTGATACACATCACAGCGTGCTGAGTATGTTCATTATTGTGGACGTAACAGAACTGCGCTGTGAGGTACCTTCTGTGTTGGACCTACAGTTGAGCCACTACTCTTCTTACAAATTCCATATAACGGTGAAAGGATTTGTTGGAGCATCATCAAACAGTGCATTCACCTTCATCATACACTGGCTCCGTTGCCTACAGTAATTCACATTTTGTCGGGGCGCGCTGGTACGATACGGAAGGAGCGGCGGGAACCATTGGAGTGCTCATGATGCTGGCTAGCGGAGACGGATGTGAGTGTCATGAACGGGAACGCAACCGCACTACTGTACAGGTCAGGAAGCGATGGAAGAGTTGAATCTGTTCAACCTTCCATGCCGTGTACAATGACACAAGCGTAAAAATGGCTACATTGCGAATGTGAACTGGCGATGGCATTGTGTGGCGACGAACACAACTGCAACTGTTCAAATTTCAGCATTTCGAACATTATGCTTCCCATGATAACTCACCGAATGGCTCACATGACGGAGTTGGACATTACCAGGCTAGGATTATCATTTGCTGTATTTATGGATAGTCCTTGAGTTTTCAGATGAAGTGCTTTATCTTTTACCTGTCGTTCCTTTAGTATGGCACAATGTCCATGGCTGCTTCCTTGTCTTCATAACAGACTGGTATAATCAGCGTGATTCTGCTTTATTTGAGAAGAAATAAAACTCTCCTTTCGGAAAGGAAGCCCAGAAACGTCAACCGCCATGGACTGTGCTTTATGACTCTCGTCCATCGACGTTAACCGTCGCAATAACTGCTGCATGTATGTTGTGCTGTGCGAACCGTACAAGATTTTACAGCTCACCCACGCCTTCCCAACAGGCTCCTATATCCCGTACCGTTAGCGTTACATTGAATATGAACTAGGCTAGCACAGTTATCCTTCGTTCTTTTGATGGCGGCGGGTAGCATGGAACTTGACGTGTTCTTGGGATCCTCGTGCAACACTTGCTGTTCCCGGATGCCATATTATTGGGTGCATCGAGGTTGCTTCTATGCTCCCTGTTGTTTAGTAAGACAATTTTTTTATAACTATTTCACCGAAGAATAAGGCAAGAGTATTTTGGGTTGGTTTGGACGCCTGGCTTCTCTTCACATAATATACAGTCATGTACTTCCACTAAATCTACAAGTGCTCATGCATGACTCATGAGCTGCTGAAGACAGTGACGGTACTGATCATGTACATGTACAAGCTGTGCACCGTTCATTCATGCTGACAAAAAAGTACACTACAGACGGTGTAGGGTGCCCGCAGTGTAGCCTGGGTACCGGGTGCACAGGGTGCACTTGCCCCGTCTCACTCGCGGCTCGGATCTTTGTGCAAGTCATCTATTACACACCATGCAATCCCAGTATTTACCTACACACCATGCAATCCCAGTATTTACCTACACACCATGCAATCCCAGTATTTACCTACACACCATGCAATCCCAGTATTTACCTACACACCATGCAATCCCAGTATTTACCTACACACCATGCAATCCCAGTATTTACCTACACACCATGCGATCCCAGTATTTACCTACACACCATGCAATCCCAGTATTTACCAACGCACCATGCAATCCCAGTATTTACCTATACACCATGCAATCCCAGTATTTACCAACGCACCATGCAATCCCAGTATTTACCTATACACCATGCAATCCCAGTATTTACCTACACACCATGCAATCTTATCATGTACAAGTAGACATTGCTTTTCATGTGCTCATGTTTATACTGTAGCAATGGAAGCAGCATCTGAAGAGGAGAGTAAGGACAAGTATCGACCACCAAGTAGGGCTAATAGGGACAGTGATCACTACTACTCAACCAATGTGCCTCACTCAGATCTGGTGAGAGCATGTGAAGATGACGATGTGGAACAAATCCGACAAACCGTGAATATCGGCACTCCAACCGAGCCTGTGATTAGACCGGATCTCTTGGAACAAGTGCCCGAGCCATACTTTCGTGTTTGGATTGGTAGTGTGAGAATTCCCATGACAATCATGGTAAGTCAGAAGTATCTCCTACCTCCCCTAAGTGAATGCTGCTTTGCCAGTGTCGCACCAAAGCAATTTTCACCTTTCAAACTATGTACAACTTGCAATTAATTTCAACGACCTTTAGCGGTGCATTAGTTTAGGGCTGCAACGGGTAGGGGTTTTATCAGGTAACGGGTCCAGGTATTTTATCCGGGTAGCGCGGGTACCCTATCAGGTATTTTTGACACAGTTTGTACTGTGAGTGTGCACTTGCGCTACATAGAAATTGTACGGTAGCATGTACATGTAGCCATGCTGTTTACATGCACCGTTGCAAAAACACTGTACTCCAACCACCTGATCGATTTCTCAGGAGAAAAATGGATACCCTACTACTTCCTCCGGAAACAAAAACTTCGTGACTTTTTGACATTACTTTTCAAGGAGTTACTGAGCTCAACAAAAGTGTTCTTTTGGAAGAGAAACACTTCAACACATTCAATCGACATATCTACAATATCTACAGGATCGATTAGTGGGAGTAGAGTGTCAGTCTGGGTCGCCATCGCTCAACTCATCACCGCTGAAACCGTTCCAAGTGGCAGGTCGATTAACGGGATATCGTATGTCACGAAGCTTCTCTGCGTCTCTGATCATCTTCGCTGTTACCTGGATGCCTTCTCCAACTATTTGCTTTCACTCAGATAGCAACCGGTTTGTACATGGGGTAGTGGTCTATCCGAGAATGTAATCACGAGTAGTGGTCCACCCGAGAATGTACTTGGGTAGTGGTCTACCCGAGAATGTACGTGGGTAGTGGTCTACCAGAGAATGTACGTGGGTAGTGGTCTACCAGAGCATGTATGTGGCTAGTGGTCTACCCGAGAATGTACTTGGGTAGTGGTCTACCCGAGAATGTACGTGGGTAGTGGTCTACCAGAGAATCTACGTGAGTAGTGGTCTACCAGAGAATGTAGGTGGGTAGTGGTCTACCAGCGAATGTACGTGGGTAGTGGTCTACCAGAGAATGTACGTGGGTAGTGGTCTACCAGAGAATGTACGTGGGTAGTGGTCTGCCAGAGAATGTACTTGGGTAGTGGTCTACCAGAGAATGTACTTGGGTAGTGGTCTACCAGAGAATTCACTCCGTGTACCGTATTACACACTCCCAGCCACACGCTAGCAAAAAAAAACAAGGCAAAAAGTAATAAAGAGTAAGCCTGCCAGCAAGAGAGATGTCAGTGCAAGACACGGGCAGAGCAATGGCACGGTGTGGGTAACTGGGCAGCAGGGTAGCACCTGAAAATACGACTCCCTAAATTTCCAGCCATGACCGCTACACCGGGCTGGCGGAAAACTCGCCTTGCCGCCAAAAAACTCTTCTAGTAATATGGGACCTGCCGCACTGCCAGTCACAACCAAAAAGCCGAAGATAAGCAAGTGGAAGAAAGCAATCATACAAAAAAACGCTGAGCCCCTCGGAAGAGAAACACAGCATGCCACATGCCATGGAAAACCAGAAAACAGCGGACAAAACAAGCAAAACCGTACAGGACCCAAGGGTGGGTGGGCGGTAAAACTCCAAGCTAACATGAGGAACACAGGACCATGTCATAACATGTGGCAACTGAGCACTACTAGCAAGGTTTGAGCTTCGTGATTCGCAGGCTCACACGTTCACCCCCCCCGTCCGTTGGGGGGGGGGGGGGGGGGGCTGTGCCCGCGTCGTCAATCTGCCACTCTCCTCGGCGGCATACATTCCTCATCCTCAAACAGTGGTCGCCCAATTAGCTGGAATTCCAACTGGACCAGATGCCAAGGGCAGTGTGGGGAGCGCACCTCTACAGTAATGTCAAGGCCGCCACCCAAAATTGGCATGCATGGCCACCTCCTCCAGCAACTGGCCAAGTACATCAGCTCCACCCGCCAAACAGTCCAGCAAGTAAGTCACCCATGGCAGATCCCGACCCAAGGATGGCAGGGTGCCACGCCTCTAGCTCTGCTTTGAAGCAGGCATGTGAAGACAGTAGTAACACACAGTTTCTGTCACTCACCATACCAGCCAGCCCTGCTCTTGATTCCAATATGCCACGTATTCACATGCCCATCAATGTTGTCAGCTTTACTTGACTGCTCACTGATCATTTAGGCAAGGCATTCTCCACGTTTGTGAGCAGGGGCTTATAATCTGGATTCCGCATAGCCCTAGGCTTCATGGGTCGCCGTCAGACTGTGAAGGACCCAAATATTCGCTCATGTGCCGAACATTCCTTGTACATGCTGGAGTATCTAGTATTCACACGCCCACTGAATTCGTCCGCTTTACTAGACTGCTCACTGATCATCCAGACAAGGCATTCTCTTCCTGCGTGAGCAGGGACTTACAAGCTGGATTCCCCATAGGCTTCACGGGTCGTCATCAGACTGTGATGGACACTAATCTTCCCTTATGTACTGAACATCTCGTGTACATATCAGAGTATCTGGCAACATCCTGTGCACAAGGAGAGACCTGCGGCCCACATTTCATCCCTCCATTTCCATCCTTCCAGTACTTGGGCATTGGCATGGTGCCCAAGAAGAATAGTAAACTACGCATTTCCACCATTTATCAGCTCTAGGTGGCAAAAGTGTTAACGATGGCATTGATCCGTCCGCGTTTAGCCTGTCTTATATTCGGATTGACGACGCAGTGCAAACAATCATGGCCTACGGGTAGGGTGCATTGCTGACACAGCTGGGCATCCGCAATGCATTCCGCATTCCGCTCATCCCTGTGCACCCGCCGGACTGGTCTCTGCTTGGTATTCAGTTATTATTATTTTTTATTATTATTATCGTAGAAAGGAAAAGGACATATGGATACGAGTTAAGAGTAACTCTCCATCACTGTAACTGGATACTATATACAGTCAGAAAGTGCAATAACTAGGCACAAAACTGACAAGAGTACTGAGACATTCAACGTCCTGACACCTAGCTTCAACACATCTCCGTAGCGCTAACCGACAGCCTTCCAACTTGGAAGGTTCAAGGTTATGGAAAGACCAAAGAGGGGAAGGCAAGCGCTTTGTCAAATATCCGTACTGGTCTCGTCGTCGTCCAGTAACAATCGACATTCTTTGTTCCGTTGGGACTGTAGCTTTTGCTCGTTGTTGTTGCGCTTGCCTTCCCCTCTTTGGGCTTTCCATAACCTTGAACCTTCCAAGTTGGAAGGCTGTCGGTTAGCGCTACGGAGATGTGTTGAAGCTAGGTGTCAGGAGGTCGAATGTCTCAGTACTCTTGTCAGTTTTGTGCCTAGTTATTGCACCTTCTGAATGTATAATCCAGTTAAAGTGATGGAGAGTTAACTTGTATCCATATGTCCTTTTCCTTTCTCCATTTTTTTATGGCTAAACATCCGAGTTTCAAATTATTAGAAAGGAAAAGGACATATGGAAACGAGTTAAGAGTAACTCTCCATCACTGTAACTAGATACTATATACAGCCTTTCTACTTTTATTATTGTCTCAATACCCGAGTTTCAAATTATTATTATTATTTTGTTTGTTCGCGTTTGCATCAACCTGCAGAAAGCAGGTATATAGCCTTCGCTTAAGCTGCCATAAAAAAGAAACCTCATCCTAAGCAAGAGGACTAGCGGAAAAGATAACGATAACGAGATACAGAATACAAAGAAATCCAATGAGTTAAACGGGTATTCAGTGGCAAGGACATTTTTACTTTGATCGAGTGCTGCTGCCGTACGGCCTACGCTCCAGCCCACACAACGCAAACTCGACCACTTCTTGGGAAACCCTCCTTTGCGTCAAGCATCGTCGCACCAGGCAGAACATTTGCACGGCACTTATTGCATATCAATAAGAGGTTAGCCGATCGCCAATGCTCTGTCTCGTTTCAACCTGCAAGCATTCCATCAGCTGGCGCCATCGGCACGGCAAGCCCCAGACACTACAATCCGCTTCCCACTGCTGGACTGATGCGGAAGGTTGCCGACCTGGCAGCCATGGCAATCGCCCTGACAGCATGGCGAACATACACCACTTGGAAAAGGTAATTTATGCAATTATGCGCGTAGTGGAGATGGACGCCCCTGGCGGCTACAGACATAATGCTGAGCTGCTTCGCAGCACACTTCCCGCAACCGGTGAAACTACGAACAATTCATGTGTATATGGCTGCAGTGTGCAACACGAATCTTGAAGCCACTCCACAACCTTGCCCGATTGCGCCATCCTGACATATTTGACTGCCTATCTATCTGATGGCAATGACGCACTCTTCCGCTACCACTCTGGGAGACTGCTGACTAGGCCAGATCGAGTTGCTGTGCCTTTCTGAGGCATCGAGAGGTAGTTTCGAGAGGACGCTAGTAGTCGTACCGCCATGCATATTGAGATGAGAGGTGCCAGGATGGATTCGCTTGGTCCTGATCATTCCAACAAGCCCAGGAAGACGAAAATCCATCAAGGTCAACTGAACTTAGAGAAAAATGTTGTTCGGACCTTTGCGCGAAAACAATACCAGGAGAGTCAGTGCGCTGGAAAGGCAGTTTGCTGGAGTAAACGGGGCCAGCACGGAAAGGGTTAATCAGGGCAATGGGCCGATGGAGGAGCAACATTGTCCTGCGCTACATCAGGACGACCGACACAGACATGGTGCAGCTGATCCAAAAGCTGCGAGAGGTACAAGCGCATTGCACAACACAATGAGGTATGTAAGAACCCGCCACGTGGGCACACACCTCACACTGATGCATGTGCTCATACAATTGCTTAGACCAGCTGCCGATTGCTTGGAACAGCATGGCAATTTGCTCTGATAAGGTCATGCTGACAGACTGCGCTGATAGCAACAGCAGTGTCATTCACATACGTGCATTTCAATATGTCACAACTTCGCATGGACGTTGGGCAAACATGGGCAAGCTATCTCCTCTCATCTGGCAATCTACCACTGCCTTTGGCCATCACACTCATACGCCCACACGCACTTTGTGCGTGAGCGGTCCGCACTTCGTGCGTGGACTATCACACATACTATCATATGAGCCGTCTACACTCCGCCCATTTCATGGGCTGCACCTTGTGCGTGGAATATCATACATACCATCATACATGGGCTGCATCTCGTGGGCGGATGATCCTACATATGAGTATCACATGTCAGATTCGGTTGCCCTGCACTCCATTAGTCCTCCACACGTTGTGTGTTCTCCACTGGTCTGCAATAGTGAGTGCATGCGTGTTAACAGGGGACAAAACAAGCAAAAACGTCCCTGACCCAAGGGAGGGAGGGTGGGTGGGAAAATTCGAGGCTAAAACGTGGAACACAGGACCATGATGGAAGATGAGAGAGAGAGAGAGAGAGAGAGAGAGAGAGAGAGAGAGAGCGAGAGCAAGAGAGAGAGAGAGAGAGAGTGAGTGAGTGAGATAGAGAAGGGGAGGGAGGGAGGGAGGGAAGGAGGGAGAGAGAGAGAGCGAGAGAGAGCTGCGCAGTGGAAGAGCAACAGTGCATAACAGAAAATGGTGAGTTAACAATAAGTTTTTACACTCTTTTGCTATGCTCAGCCCTGAAAAGCAACATTTTTTCACTCACATAGCAACCGGTTTGATCATGGGGTAGTGGTCTACCAGAGAATGTACTCACGAAGCAAAGGATAGTCAGGCGGAAGCAATGTGCATGGATACAGAAAGAAAGTCGTGCTGTGAGTCCGCGATATACTTATCCTTGGAGGACGCGGACCTCCAACCACCGTGCCATTGTAGCAGTCTGTCCACAATGCCCGAGGTAGCTGCGGCCGTCGCACAACCTTATCGGAGGCTGGAGAGATGTATGGTGTCGGGTCAGTCTGGGTGCGGCCCACAACCAACTTGAGGATTTCCGTGGCTCCGCTGTAGCTCATGATGCCGCGCACGCCTGGCCCGGAGCGGGCGGAGGTTGCTTTTCCCAGTACATGTTGGCCAGGTGAATGTCCTCCTTGAAGGAGAAATCTCTGTTATGCGGACCGGACATGGCATAGAGCCGGTGAATTGGCGAGTGACCAGAATCACGTCCCCTGCTTCAGTTAATCGTTCTTGCGACTTGGTAGGTGTGCGGACATATGGGTCAGGGTACAGTCCAGCGAGGACACCACGAGACGATGCAAGTCGTCCCAGGGCAGTAGGGCAAAGAACCCAAGACAAATCATGGTGGTACATTGCAGATCTCCAGTGACGCATCTGGTTGGGCCAGGGTGGACATCAGCTGGCGAAACAAGGACTGTGAGATCGGAGTGCGGCGGGAGACGGGTTGAGAACAGATATGGTGAGCGGCGACTTGCAGTTGCATGATGACTGGCTCCGCGATCGGATGTGGGTGACCAGCCTTATGGTGCAACCAACGAAGAGCCGCTCAGCCTTGTGCAACAGGGGCAAACGTAGTGCCTTGTTGGATCAAACTCTTTAGGTATAACGCCACGTGTAACTTGCGATCTGGGAGAAGGGGGTGAATCCGTCCCCAGAAGCCCATATACGCCAGAGACCGAATGCTTGCAGATATGCCCTGCCTGTAGATGGTGCCACGACAGTGAGCAGGACAAACGGTAGCACGTCGACCAGGTGCTGGACGAGTGGATTCTGTATGGACGCTAGTTCCGTCCAGAAGGGGGAGGACGCTGAACAAGGCATATACAAAACGCACACACCCACACACCCACAGACAGGAAAATGACACACAGGGGATCAGGTATGTAGAGACTGTGTGTTGCTCCTGTGAGTTTTGTCGTTGTTCTGTTCATGTATCGTGGGTTTCCAGACTCCCCCACTCAGTGCGCTTTCGAGGGGTCTAACCCTCCTCTGCCTCTAACACCACTGTAACCCTTTGTGTAAGATGTATGTTGTGTACAATATGAGTCGTGTGAATTGAGTAGAACCAGGGGTGACAACCGCTGCACCGTCCGATCCGGGCCTTATGTTAACGCGGTATAACACCTCATACCGTCATGCATACAGGCAAGCTGAGACAATCATTGCCAACATCACTGCCCGTTGGGCTTCTCCCTCCCCTGTCCGTGCCAGTCAATCGTGTATGACCATCGACACTGCCCATCGGGCTTCTCCCTCCCTCATCGTCACTGCCCATCGGGCTTCTCCCTCCCTCATCATCACTGCCCCTTGGGTTTCTCCCTCCCTCATCATCCCTGCCCATCGGGATTCTCCCCATTGCGCGAAATCACGCGACACCTGTACATTTTCGATCTGCGGGATGAAGATGACGACGTCCATGCATCAGGTATCAGGGGGTAGTAAGATACTGGTATATTACTACTCCACGCCTCAAATCGTGCTGTCAAGCGTATGCGGGGGAGTGTAGCATGCCATCCCTTACACTTTCCAGCTCAGGGTTACCCTCGCTACCAATGGACGAAATTTCAGGGTCACAGCTTGCGCAACGGCTTTGTCCTGTGCGAATGGCCACTCGACATACTCAGCACAAATTTTCTATTGCATGCATGCACAAAATGTTCAACTTTCGTATTTTTGGCGACTTTACCACCGTCGTGGAGGCTGGTTGGTGAGGAGCAGGTAGCCATCCCTTGTGGAATCAAACACATGGTTCCACAGTGTGGCTGATTCCGCAAGAGCCAGGTCCATACGAGGAACATTCGCTTTGTCTTTTGCCATCGAAGTAAGTCACTTTTCTTGTTCTCAGTGTTTTTACGTTCAACGTTTCTGAGATTTTTGAATTATTCACTTTTCATTCTTTCATACTTTATTTCTTCAAGTTCACTGCCTCACTTGCCTTCTGATCTGGAGAATGTGACGGAGGTGACTGTTGGTTACTGCGTGGTATAACGGTTGCCGTGCTGTTGCTGTATTTCCGTCCTGCTCGCGACGTTGTAGATCACAAACAATTTGAAATCACATGAATTGTACTTACCGTCGTGCGTGCGGTATTAGGAAACACTGTGCAGATTAGATCGTCGCAATGTATCTATATGTGTGTCTGGTCATCCTGTGCCACGCAAGAACTCCAACCAGACGCATTCGTCCTCGGCCCTGTTGATCGATTGTCCACTCGTCTTTCCTTGAAGAACGATCGATCAAAAAAAATCGAGCTCGAGGACTTTTTGCAAAAAAACGGCTGAAAAAAGGAAGAAAAAGGGTGCTCAGAATGAGATTCGAGTACACAACCATGGTCCCAGCAGTTTATGTGGATGTCGCTCATAGATGCGCGATTTCGCGCAATGTCCCTCATCATCACTGCCCATCGGGCTTCTCCCTCCCTCATCATCCCTGCCCCTCGGGCATCTCACTAATTGGTAAGGGTAAGTTCATTGAATTGGCAATTCACACGGAAAAACACCCTATACTAAAAACGCAAGGAACAGAACAGCATAGGCAGCAAGCGCAAGAAAAAAACACCAAGAGGCAATAGAAAAGGCAGCCTCGCAGAGGACAGACTACACGGGGAGGGAGGGGGGGGGGGGGGTGATGGAGGACAAGGTAACCAAAAAACAAACCTGAGGCCGTACAGTAAGACCTCTAACGAGCACAGTTTCCGAGAGAACAGAAACGGAAAGGCAGTGGTTGCGGCCCAAAAAGACAGACTGGTTGAGGTGTGCCTAAATGAGCCAAACCCGGGCTGGAAGGCTTCTCGGATAACGGTAAATGGTGTGACAACACACAAAAATGGCCATAATGAATAATACATAAAACAAAAACTGAGGCACCAATATTTTACCAAAATGCAATAGCGTGTAATAACCGCCCATGGACGTTATTGTCACAAGCACTTATCTCGTCAGACTCCAGCCAGTCCGGGAACTCATGCTCTGTCCATCCGTGGAAGAGCTCCAGCAGTGGGTTGTGGTTGCTGGGTCCAGTGTGGTTGGCGACTACTGCCCCGGCCGAACTAGGAGCAATGCCTACTGACGTGACCCAACTGCTGGCAGTTCCAGCAATGCGGGCTGCTGCCAGGGGTTCAGCCACCGTTGGCAAACAGTCCGTGTCCTGATGGCCTCCTCTCGAATTGGGCGTTGTTGCCAATGTTGGGTGCACGAATATTCCTGCCTGGGTATGGTATCTCAGGTTGGAACCACTCTCTGGATTGTAATTGCCTGAGCCGACGACCTGTGGAGGCTGCGTCGGCGAGTCTTTTGTCGTCCGCAAGGCTGTCACCCAGGGTGCCCTCCTCGTAGACTCTCACTGTTTCCCAGTCAAAGGAAACGGCTATTTTGAGTTGTTTCTGCCTTTTACAGATTTCATTCTCACCCTGCCTCAAGAGCACCTTGGCCTCAGGTGCGGAGTCCGATAGCACCGATATGGCGGCATCAACCTTTTGCAACACCGTCTTGTTGGTGACGAACTTTGTGATGAAAGACTTGTAAATAGGGAGGCGAACCACGATGGCATCTCCTCATTTGCCAAGCTCGGTGTTGGTGGGACAGGTGTGGCGGCGGAGGTGGCAGCTGGGTGTAATCTGGCAGTCCTGGCTAGCTCAGGAGGAGCTAGATGAGCCTCGGTTCCATGGTTGCGAGTGGACATCGGCATGTTGAAATATTTGGACCTCAAAAAACTGCTAAACAACGCGCTCGGATTTTGATGGGTGAGTACGTGGAATTGACTGAACTCAGTCTTGCCCTCTGTGTCTTGCTCTGTGTCGCACGCCCGCACACAGAACGTGCTCCGTTTTGAGATGTCGAATGGGGGCCCATTGCGGGTGGTCGAGAACGGCGCTGCCCGCGGCAAGAGCAGGCACGTTCGCGACCTTGCGACGTGGGTGGAAGCCTACACGATCCTGAGCCAGGTCATTGTCGACGTGGTCCCGCACAGGTCAGCGGAGTTCCTATGTTACCAGAGCCTCATCCTCGAGTGTAATCGCAGATTCACGCCTGAAGGGTGGTTGAAGTATGACAGGAAGTTCCGCATCAACGCTGCTGCCGACCCATCGCTCAAGTGGGACATCATCGACCCAGACCTGTGGCAGCTGGCGACAACAGGACGCGCTTGGTCCACCTGCCAAGCATGCGGCGCTGCACATCCGCCTTCTGCTAATGGACGCTGTCCTTTTCGTTCCTACCAACAGTTTTCCGGCTTCGCTAGTAACTCCAAGGGCACAGCCTCCCCAGGACAATCAGTCTGTCGCAATTTCAATGCGGGTCGGTGCTTCGGCCCTTGCTCCAGGTCCCACATCTGCCAAATCTGCCGCGGTCGCCACCCAGCTTCCCAATGCAAGGATAACACCACCAGCTCGGGGGCGGGTGGTAAACCCAAGCAATAGGGCTGCCAACATCATGCCAGCCTTCAGTGTCCAGCGCGACACTTAGGCCACCATCCACCGCACACTGCATAATACTGTACATTCTGTTCATAGACCACTGCACGTTTCCCGTTTTGCGTCCATGCTTGCTTCACATCCTGATCAGCAATTCGTCAATTGTGTATGCAATGGCCCTGCTTACGGTTTCTCTCTCGGCTTTGAGGGCCAGCGTAAGACTGTAGGAGCCCCGAATCTCACCTCTTCAGCTCCTCATTCACAGCATATTTCGCACTATCTCCAACGTTGTTGCAAGGACGGTATGACAGCTGGTCCATTTACCACGCCACCATTTAGCCCCATGCAGTCATCTGGGCTTGTCATTGTACCAAAGAAAAACGGTCGTCTTCGTGTAATTCACCATCTGTCGGCATCGGAAGGGTCCAGCGTAAATGACGGCATACCAGCGGACAAGTTCAGCTAGAGGTACATCCACGTCGACGATGCAGTTCGTGCCATCATGTCAGTGGGCCGCGGCGCCCTATTGACGAAGCTCGATGTCCGCAACACGTTCTGGCTCATTCCAGTCTCCCCTGATGACTGGCGGCTGTTGGGCATTCATTGGCAGAACCAGTACTATTTCGAGAAGATGTTACCGTTTGGTCTGCGTTCTAGCCCGTTCATTTTCAACCAGGTTGCGGAAGCCGTTGAGTGCATTTTGCGTCACCAGTTCGCCATTCCGATCATCATGCATTATCTGGACGACTACCTCTCGGTGCCTGCGCCTTCCTTGTCCCTCGCGTCTAAGCAACGCTCTATTATTGAAGAAGCCTTCATCTACCTCGGCATTCCCCTGGCCTTGGAGAAGCTGGAGGGCCCTGTGACGGAGTTGACATTCCTTGGCATCACGTTGAATTCCGACCGGTTTGAAGCTCGGCTACCAGATGATAAGCTAGCGGATATAAAACAACTCGTTCTCGATGCTAGCTCAACTCGCTCCATCCCCGCAGCAAAGTTCGTCTCTCTATTGGGCAAGCTCACTTTTGCTGCGCAGTTTATTGTTCCGGTTTGCACGTTTATGCGCAGGTTATGGGACACCGCTAAGAAGTTCAGCAAGGTACCTCGGCATTACCGCATTACCTTGAGCAGTGACTGTCGTAAGGACCTTCTGTGGTGGCAGGAGTTCTTAGCTAGTTGGAATGGCAAGTGGTTCTTCCTGTACCAAGCCGAGACTTCCAGTACCGTAGACTTAGATCTACTTCAAGTATAAACTGATGCTGGTGGCACCCTTGGATGGGGCGCCTATTATGCCAACGAGGGCAGGTGGATGCACAGCCGCTGGGAGCAAGACACCATGGACTTGT
This sequence comes from Sycon ciliatum, assembly GCF_964019385.1. Classification (NCBI taxonomy): domain Eukaryota; kingdom Metazoa; phylum Porifera; class Calcarea; order Leucosolenida; family Sycettidae; genus Sycon; species Sycon ciliatum. The sequence continues at coordinate 11,512,760 of NC_088653.1, forward strand.
CCATTGAGTACAAGGAACTGTTTCCTATTCTCGTTGCGTGTGCCACGTGGGGACACATGTGGTGCCGGCTTCGCATAGCATTCCACTGCGACAGTCAGGCCGTGGTTGATTGCTTGGCTTTGGGCACGTCAAAGTCTCCACCTGTGATGGCCCTTGTCCGCAAACTGTTCTTTGTGTGTGCGAGGCACAACTTCTGTGTCGTAGCCCGTCATGTGCCTGGCAAGTCTAATGCAATTGCGGATGCCCTCTCTCGTTTTAAACTGCAGGAATTTCGGATGCTCGCCCCCCCCCCCCACACACCCCCCAACAGGGGACGGATACACCAGTGCCCCTTCCCTCCTGGGACTAAGCAGCAAAACAACTCGATGTGCGTCCCTTGCCATTGCACCATCTACCAGGGCAGCATACCGTCATGGAGAACAACGCTACCGGCAGTTCTGCCAGTTATGCCGATGGGACCCGTTGCCGGCGACAGACAGTATGTTATCGAGCTTTGCGGCCTACTTGGCGAGATCTGTGAACCCAGGTACAGTGGCCAATTACATCTCGGCCGTTCGTAATCTGCATCTGGAATGTGGCATGGACGATCTTGGACAGGCGCTACCCTGCTACCGCGCGTGCTCAAGGGCATTAAGAGAGTGAAGGGCACTGCTCCGTCCTTGACTCGTCTTCCACTGACAAGTGATCTGATCCGGTCTGTTGTGGACCGGTTGCGGAATGACTCAACTTCTACTTCAGATGATCGTGTAATGCTGCAAGCCGCAATCCTGTTGGCGTTCCACGGCTTCCTGCGGTGCACAGAGTTTACTGTAAGCGACCACGCACCGTTCGACCCGAGATTTGATGCTGCTGGTGCCGATGCTGCCGGTGCCCGCGTTACAGTTTGTCATGAAGCGGTCCAAGACGGACCCGTTCGCCAGAGGCATGACCCTATACATCGGGCCAGCAACGCCACAATATTGTCCCGTTGTTGCCATGGTCGACTACTTGTCACGCAGTAAGCCGCCGGTGTTGCAGCCCTTGTTCCGGTTCAAGTCAGGCACACCGCTGACTCGCCGTCGCCTCACTGCCAAACTGAGAGCCCTCCTGCAGTTGTCCGGGGTGTGTAATGTGGCCAATTATAGTGGCCACTCCTTCAGGATTGGTGCGGCGACAACGGCTGCTGCAAACGGTGTTCCTGTGTGGAAAATACGTGCTATGGGTAGGATGCAAAGTGACTGTGTTCTGAGGTACATTCGCACTGATCCGACGGACCTGCTGTCTCTCTATGGCTCTTCACATTGGGCCTATTTAACTGCGTGACATGCCCTGTATTCACGCGTGTGTTGCATGGACTCTTGGCGATGGCCTCATTGATTCTATATTTCTTGCTGAGTCAATGCACGATCCATTATTGCCTCTACCTTACTTCTTACCTTCCACTCTGGGTGACCTCTCTCTTCCCTGCTGCTTGCACAACTGCGCTCGTGGCTTCTTCGGTGCGGGAATTGCCGGCCATTATGGGCCACGCTCATTTCCGGCTACTCAGGGCCTCGATCGCCGTCCCTCGGACGCAGACTCTTGTAGATACTTGACTCCGCCAACATTCTGATCCGGCAGTGTCTACCCGGCCGACCCTGAATCCTCTCTCGTAGATACTTGGCTCCGCCAACAATTCTGCTCCGGCAGTGTCTACGTATTTCTTTCCATAGCCTCTCACTCCGCTGGCCGGCACTCCCCATACCGCAAGTTGCTGTGTGTTGTAGTTAATGTACTTGGTCCGCGTCAGCAATATTGTCGCTTATCTTTCGACAATTTGAACTGAGACTTTGGACATCAACGCGTGCACTTGAGACAATAGAACTTGGTACGATGGAAGGTAAGGTACAGAATGACAACTGTCCATGAGGAATTTATTGTCCAAGGAAGGGTTCATACTTTTTTTGACCTCATCGCTGCTCTCGGCGCTGGTGACAAATAGTTTTTGCTCGTGATCGACACTCTCGCTTTCGCAAGTTCATCTCTCTTCCTCTCCGCTGCCTAGCTATTTTCTAAAGGGAAGTCGACCGTGACCGTCGCCTTCTCTATAGGACTTTGCGTGGGCAGCACGACTGCCTGTGTGGTTCAAATCAGTCGCCGTTCTTTTGAAAGATTCATTTTGAACAACGACGACGGCTACAGTACTTGCAAATCTCCACGACGCGCTGGATACTCCAAGCGTTCAGCTGGAGGTGAGGGAACTGCGATCTCAGATTGGCGAGCGATTCCTAAGGTGAGCGATCTCGGCCGTTTTGCAAAATGGAACTAATTCCGAGTAGCCGGTTACTTTCTTGTGCGTCGCGCTGCTCTTGCCTGCGCAGTGTGACAAGATAATCTTTTTTGATGTGGCGCTGTATCCATCAGAATCACCCACCCACTCGAAATCCACTCGAAATCTAGCTAGACCTTTCAGGTACTAGTAAACTAACTTACTAACGAAAATTGGGATGAAATGGGCTGCCAAGGGAACATTGGTGACATAAAAACAAAGCTGAAAGATAAGCGACAATATTGCTGATGCGGACCAAGTAGCATTATGGTGATAATGCAGATTAATGGGTGCACGCAGCTTTGCGCTACCGCTCAATCTATGCTGCAATGTTTGATAGTGCTGTTACTGCATGCCCATGCTTTGCTGCTGGCTATGGTCTCTGTGCGGCTCACTCTGTATGATATTGAATGCATCTCTCTACGTGACATTGAACGTGTCTCTCCACGTGGCGTTCATACGTGTCGCTCGTCTCCGATGTGGGCAGTGTGTGGCGGCGTCATGATGACGTTTGCTTGTAGCGCTCAACGTGGGTGGCATGCATCGTTGCATGTCTTGCTAGAGTTTGCTCTGTTATAATATTATATTTCGATCCGTTCTGTGCGATGATCATTCTTGCTTGCACGTCGTGTTTCACCCTCCCACCTCCCATTTCTCATCACTAATTTGCTTTGATAAAGTGAATAAACGGGGTGTTGGCCATGCATTTCCGGCTACTCAGGGCCTCGGTCGCCGTCCCTCGGACGCAGACTCTTGTAGATACTTGGCTCCGCCAACATTCTGCTCCGGCAGTGTCTACGTATTTCTTTCCGTAGCCTCTCACTCCACTGGCCGGCACTCCCCCGTACCGCAAGTTGCTGTGTGTTGTGCGTGTGCGTGTGCGTGCGTGTGCGTGCGTGTATGTGCGAGCATGCAATCGTCTGTGTGTTTGTGTGTTGTCTGTGTTGGTTTGTGTGTTTGTGTGTACGTGTGTTTGAACATGCTACCATGTGTGTATCTTTATCTGTGTGTTTTGTTTGTTTGTGTATTTTGTGTGTGTATGTGTGTTTATGTGTGTGTATGTATCTGTATGTGTGTGTGTGTGTGTTTGTGTGTGTGTGTGTGTGAGAGAGAGTGAGAATGTCAGCGTGTGGGTGTGTGCATGCTTGTACGTACGTATCTGTGTGCTTGTTTGTGCGTGCGTGCGCGTTTGTGCTTGCATGCTCAGACTCTTCTGATTCTGGCAGCTTGCTACTATGGCAGCATTCATTGTGTCCAGTTTTTACTCTGGTGTGATCCGTCGCTGTTGCGCGGCAAAGTTATGTTCAATGGCTTTAGTCATCCACGTGAGGTGAGTACTGGCCGAAGTGCTCGGCGTGAAACTGTTTGTTCTGATCACTGGTTTGTTTATTCTGATAAACTGAGCACGTGCTCATCCAGCGTCACTTCGCTGTCAAAGATGTTCCTAGAAAATTGCATGTTCCTCTGTTTGTAAATGTGGTGAACATTGCGCCTCAAAGCCATAATAGAGTAAAACCTGTAACTAAAGACCACCGTAACTAACAGCCAGCCTGCTGCTACACACCACTTCGCCAGGCACGGACAGTCTCATATACAAAAATGCACTGTGACAAGCGACTACCTGATGAACGCATCCAGCGACCGCCTTTTCTTGTCCCAAAATCGATTTTTGACCTGTAACTAGCGACAGCAGTGCAGGTTGTTCGAAGCTCCTTCTTCGAAATTTTGATGATTTTTTGTCCTGAATGGACTCTTTGGATACTACAGCTGCATGAATGAATGCAATCTCATTTTGAATATGGGCTGCACTGCACGCTCTCATGAGCAAACATTATAGGAAACGTCTTGGAGAGTAATTGCTCTAACCTGCTCTATGATCGATTCTACTGCTCAAAGGAGAAATGGCATTGCGCAAGTGGTGGAAAATTTCATTAGCTGCATTTTAACATGCATATCAGACATGGAATTATGGTCGCTGGGTTCAAACCTGTAACTTAAGACCACATGCCACCAAAGACCATTTCTTCTGGCACCAAGGGGTGGTCGTTAGTTGAAGGTTTTACTGTACACACGGTTTACTTTAGTTGAGCTACTTTGTCCGGCTTATTCAAATGTGCACTTCACTTCAAAACTCAATCATTTGTACAAATGAGCACCAGAACTACTTCACCAACCACGTCGCCACCATCACGACAAAGTTTCGTCAGCGAGCGGTCCTGCTGATCCACATGACCAAGCATATCACCCCAGCCGTAGCCAGCCGTTTGTACACTGGATATGTTCGACCTGTGGTTGAATACGCCTCATCCCTCTGGCAATTTCAACTCTCCAGCGCTCAGACTACTACCCTTGAACGGCTACAGGCAAGAGTGGCACGTGTGATCCTGCGGCAGTATGGCGTGTACCCTCCTCAAACGGAGCCGAAAGCCTCACTTTTCGCGCACCTCCAGTGGCCCAGCCTCGCAATTCGAAGACACATTCAGTGCCTTCTTGAGCTCCACCACCTTATCAATAGCCAGATAACGACCCTGGAGGACCTAGACTACTCAGTGTCAAACAGCGCCAGGCGCCCCCAACATCTACTCCCACCTGCTAGAGCCAGCACACACACGCGTGCCACCTTTCTCTTTGTCACCACTGCCACATGGAACTCCCTCCCGGCTGCCATTTGTACTGTATCCAGCTCAAAAGGTTTTACCGCTCTTGTCCGAACACACTTTGCTATCATCCGTTATGAGCCCTCTGGCTTCATTCCAAGTAGATTAGCGTTGTCATAGAGCAGTGTGTTATATTACTACCACCCCGCATCTTTCTATTTCCTATTTTTATTTTTCTCCTCAGCTTCTTCTTCATAAGCTGTTGACGGAGAAGGCCTGTGGAGGATCCATAAATACAAATACAGACGAACTAAAAACTCAACCAAGAGATGGAACATAGATATCTACCGTGTATCGTCTCTTGGGCTGACCTTCTAGTTTTCATCGCTGCTGGTGTCTTTGGGCGCATCTGCAAGCGCGTCACCCTGCAAAACATCGCCAGTTTTTTTGTCTCCTTCAAGCTACGCTGCATTTCCTTGCTTTTGTCTATCATTAGATTTTGACGATCGCCTTTGCCTCTCCCTAGTGCAGTGCAACTGTCAGAATAGCTATAGGGGTTTACACCCGACGTTGCCACGAAACCTTCAAATGAGGCGAACAGGTAAACTACCATGCACCAAAAAGATTACTTCTCATCACCTTGTTCCGTTTACTGACAGTCTGTGTCATGCAGTCCGACCGTTCGCGATCATTGTATGAATCAATGGGCCACTAACCGTAGTAGTACACTGTCACTGGAGACGAGATGGAGCTTTCGCATTGGCTTGGTGCAACGGTAACGCCTCGCGGCTCCGAAAACTCCACACCATCTACGAACCGCATCTGCAGAAAACTTCACTGTTTGTTCATTTCAGTTTCCAGCCAGTTTCTCGTGGGAATGGCGACTCCAGGGGTGGTTGTTTTTTCGATCAGTTTCTCGGCGATCTTGAGTCGTCGGCCCCCACATCGTGGACGACTGCGAGATACATCAGTGAGCTGGACAACTCGATGATTGTGCTGGTGCACTAGTTTCTGGATGACGCGTTTGCAGAAAATTCTGCCCAGCAAACAGAGACTGCAGCGACTTTAATCTGTCAGGAGGGAATCAAGAACGATCGCCCTGGAGTTCCTGGTACTCCGTGACAATTCTCCATCGTATTGGGGGTCTTGATATCAGCACCAGGCCTTCTCAGTGTTGCAGGTGAAGCAACAAGAGTCCTCTGATGACAACATTTGAACGCGAAACGCACGAGTCATCTAGGAGTTTGAGGTGCTGCCTCCTTTGGAGTTTTGAGCCATTCCTTCCTCAATGTCACAAATCGACAACTGAAGGACACTGTTAGGTAGCTGGGAAGTTTATTCCGTCCTGAGATAATTTGAATTTGCTTGGTAGGCTTCGGAAACGAAGCGCACATTTTAGTAAGTCGGACCAAGTAGAACATAACCACTGGCCAGTGGGTATACTTTAGTAGAGGTACAACATAACCACTGGCCAGTGGGTATACTTTAGTAGAGCTACAACATAACCACTGGCCAGTGGGTATACTTTAGTAGAGGTACAACATAACCACTGGCCAGTGGGTATATAAGTAAACGTGCCGCGATCGCGCTTGCGGTATTGGATTCATTGGAGTTTTCTCTTCGATTTACATACTTGGATTGTCCCGAAAGACTGACATTTGACTGAAATACGAAGGTTTGTAGCTTGTTTGTCCAGGCGCACCAGTGCGTAAACTCGCCAACTTTGAAGTGCATTTTTCTGCACTGTGCAGTGTTTCCCATCAGGTCGGTTTTCGCATCTGACGGCTCCTTTAGTAGAGGTACAACATAACCACTGGCCAGTGGGTATACTTTAGTAGAGCTACAAAATAACCACTGGCCAGTGGGTATACTTTAGTAGAGCTACAACATAACCACTGGCCAGTGGGTATACTTTAGTAGAGCTACAACATAACCACTGGCCAGTGGGTATACTTTAGTAGAGCTACAACATAACCACTGGCCAGTGGGTATACTTTAGTAGAGCTACAACATAACCAATGACCAGTGGGTATACTTTAGTAGAGCTACAACATAACCACTGGCCAGTGGGTATACTTTAGTAGAGGCACAACACAACCACTGGCCAGTGGGTATACTTTAGTAGAGGTGAACGATAAGGGAAAAGGTACTGTGGTTCCTCCAAGGGTACACAACCCCCAAGAGTGTGCTACTGCAGTTTTGTTGTAACACGTTATGAGATGGCAGAACTTCACATCACTTGACGAGCTTGCACATAGTATGTTCACACTGTGCATGATAGAAAGAGGGTTGAACGCAACCCTGTTTTGGATTCAACTCTCCTGTGGTCACTTTGCACTGCTTGCCAGCGTAACCTTTTGAATCACGTGTGATGTGAAGTTCTGGCGTAGCAGCACTCGATAAAGGTTGTGTGGGCAGTTGCACACTTTTGGGGTTATGTACTCTTTGTATCACTAATCTGAGGTTATGAGTTCAGTTCATAGGCACCACTGATGCAAGTATTATTGTGAATTTTGTGAAAAGTTCCAGCCAGCATTAACTATGTCCCCGTCCTCTACGACACACACACTAAGACGAGATATGCTGTGTTCTTGGAGAAGTCAATTGTACTTTGAGTACATGTGTATGGTACTATGCTGCAATAGAAAGGAAAAATCTGGAACTTGCATACTTTGCAAGTGATTGTAATAATGTGTATGTGTGTATGTGTGTGTTTGTTGCTATGGTAACCTAATAGTACTGCAGCCCAGTATCACTTCTACATGTCTGCGCGTCCCGTGGACATAAAGCACTGTGTGAGCTGCTGATTAGAAAAGGCATAGCAGTTAATGTCCAAGATAAGGTGAGCTTTGGAGATGGAATGCACCAATAAAATGTGCTTTGCAACAAACTCTTGTGACATCAAGTATTTTCAAGGACACGAAACCATTTGTCCTCATGTGCTGAATATTGATGTGCGCATGTGGACATAGTGCACGGCATCATGTATGCCAGGGCCGTAGCTGCCACATATTTGACTGGTCCGGAGGAACATTTTGCCTTAAAATGATATGACCGAATCAAGTTACTACAATGTACCAGTACATGTAGTGCACCTATGCAGGTTATGCAATTACATTGTCAGTTGAAATGCTGTTGGCGAAGTCACAGATTCATGAGTGATCGTGGCACAGCGCCGCATATTGTACATATTCGAAAATCTGCTGATTTGCGCTCGTATACTAGTGTGTCCATTCGAAAATCTCTATGAAATCAATTGTATAACCTCTAGATGTATACGAATTCTCATACTTTGGAGAAAGATGATTGATACGGCTTTATGTGGATTGAATAAACGTCTTCAGGCTGCGAAGTCCACCGAATGACCCCTCCGATGTGGCGTTCGTGGCTGGAAGAATAAGCAGTAGGTGAAACAACCAGCAGGCAGGCAATGACTTGTACATCTGGTGCAAAGTGAGCAGCTCAGCTCCTTACAACTTACAGCCTGTTTGGGCGCGTTCCTGTCACTCGAGTTGAACCCCCTTTGAACCCTTGAGTTGAACCTTGGTGTCAAAAAATGTGTAGCCTGCAGGTACGATGACCAGGTGACTGGTAAATGCACAAGCACGTGACCGCTTACTCACTCGTGTTTGATTGGGGAATAAGGGCCAAACGCTGCATCACAGCCTTCTTGGAACAATACCTATCGACTCAGCATCAAAAAGACTACAACATATGGGCCAATAGCTTTCATCCGTGCTTTCATAAGAACGAAATGGCGCTTTTAGTGACATTTTGCATACAAATCTCCCTCTATGAAATAGTGGTTGCGACTTCGGCGATGATTTTTTGGGAAATGGATTGCTCCCACACCGGAGTAAAGTGTCAAGTCAAGTCGGCGGAATAGCGCGAGCTCCAGTGTGGGAGCAAACCCTTTTCTAAATCCCCCTCGGATAGGGTCACCCAGTTTCGGTGGAAGTGCGGGAGTTCGATTGGGGATAAAGGAGGAATCGAGCGTCTCAAATTCCTCGAACCAAGACCATTCGACTCAGCATCCTGAAGACAGAAAGATGGTATAATTAGGTATAAATGGTTCAAGTAACGTGTCATGTTTGGTGTGGCCAACCTTGGCCGGTAGTGTTTTATTTAATTAATTAATTTATTCATTTTTCACTGAATGCCACATAACCATCAGATGCTGCAAGCAGGGTGGTGGCATATTGGATGGAAGTGGAGGCGGGGCAAAAGTAACGCCTCCGAACAAAGGTCTCGGATTCATCGTTACTCATGCGAGCCGATACGTAGCAGAAAAGAACATGTGCTTCCAAGGGGGAAGCACCTTTGCAAACGATAATGGGGAGAATTTCAGATTGAGATATGACATAACACAATAGTAAAAGCAGTGCACCATGGGTTAGGAAATTGGAGAGAACTGATACTCGTATATTGTACCATGACTAGGAGACACAAGCTAAGTTTAAGGCTGAGCGAAGGGGATCAGAGAGGATAGAAGGGAGCTGGAGTTCTGGTGAAATGCACCGCTGTTTGTGTAATTACTACGTCCTTTGTTCTTTCTCTTCTTTTTTCATTAGCACATGCATTCGTGATTTCTCTTGGTTTCGTTGTTAAAATTCACACTTGTGTTTATCACTCCTGTTGGTATTGGTGTTGTTTTACGTAAGCTTTCTATAATGTGTAAAATGGGGGTTTGTCAACTGACAACCGCTTTATCCCTTTTTCTATTCACACGGCGCATGAGCTGGATGAAATTATTTTATTGATGATGTTGAAAATATTATTGACGTTTCGGGCCAGTCACCGATCGTCAGAAAATGGTTCTGATGATGAGTGACGGGCCGAAACGTCAATAAGGTTTTCGACATCACGAAGAAAAGAATTTTCATTCAGCGCATACGCCGAGTGAATAGCAACTGAATACAGTGGTAGTTAGTTGACAAACCCCCTTTTACTGACAATGCAGTTGCGTGATGTCCACCACTTTCTGAATTTCTATAACATTAAAGCCAATGTAGTAACCGAACGTTTTCGTTCCCTTCTCATCATGGCTTAGTACAGGGAATAATGTAAACATGTTTTTTCTTTCTTTCTATAACCGTTCAATTTTGTTTCATAGACAACGACAGTTCCTGATGAGTGTTGTACGAAAAAAAATTTGAATCCTAATTTTCCTCTACACTATTTCTTCCTACTTCCATCGTTTTATTGGACATTGTCTCCACTGTTTTACATTGTGTGAATAAAGTATACAGAAATGTCGATTTAATGTAAAATTTGAAACTCGGATGTTGAGCCAATAATAAATGTAGAAAGGAAAAGGAAATATAGATACGAGTCGAGAGTAACTCTCCATCACTCTAACCAGATTTTTTAATAATTTACTATAATATACAGTCAGAAAGTGCAACTAGGCACAAAACTGACAGAGTACTGAGACATTCCTGAGCCGCAAGACTGCTAGGACCATTGGCCAGCTCTGGAGGCATGGCCAAGGACTCAGTTTGCGCGCCAGACGCACTTGGTTCCTCAGCATGGTCCTCTCTCAGCTATGCTATGGTTCGAATAGCTTTGTTCCTGGGCTTTCTGCCCAGTTGCTTGGACGTCTGGAGAAGAGTTTCAAAGCCGGCATTCGTGCAACCTTGCAACAGCGCTTTCTCACCCCCACCGCACCGCTACTGGCACTTCTTAGTATAGTCAGCCTGGCACACACATACACTCAGAAAGTTCTAATCTTTGTACACCGCTGTATCAATGGATACTGTAGCCCACTCCTACAGCAAATCTTTACAACGACTGCTCCAAACACCGTCCTAAACGATCAGCGCATCACTAGGGGCCAAGTTTCCAACTTGCTCCAAGTCCCTTTCCTTCGCGGGCCTGCTGGTCGCTCGAGTATGATGTTTCACGGCAGTATTGCATGGAACGCCCTCTCGGCTGATGTAAGATCGATAACTGCTGCCGATCAATTCAAGAGAGCCCTATCTGATATTGACGTACTTAACTTGTAAACTCTATGCCAACAGTCCAACACCTCTCGCCGTACTTCATGTTCCCTGGACTGCTAAAAAGTGTCCCCATCCAACAAAGTCTGCCAATGTTCACACATATATTCTCATGAAATGCTTCCACTACATTTTATTTGTTATCACATTATAAAAAGTTCACACAAATTGAGTGTCAGCATACACACAATGTCATAACAAACATTTCTATAATAATAATCATACCGCTTGCATGTCTTTATCTCTATACATTTCCTCATATAATTTTCTTCATCTTTCTGTGAGAACCGGACCTATAGGCCGGTAAGAAGGCAATCATGCCTGTGCAATTGGTGAAGTAAAATAAAAGTCAACAACAACAACAACATTCGACGTCCTTACACCTAGCTTCAACACATCTCCGTAGCGCTAACCGACAGCCTTCCCACTTGGAAGGTTATCTGGTTAGAGTGATGGAGAGTTACTCTCAACTCGTATCTATAATTATTTCCTTTTCCTTTCTACATCAATGTAAAAGACAAGAAGAAGAAAACACATGGGAACGAATTATGAAGCAACTATCCACGACTGTGCCAAGATCATAAACAGTTATAACGTGCAATAACAGGGAACAAAACTCACAGGCTACTGAGACATTCAACGACCTAAGACTTAGCTCTAACACATCTCCAGTGTGCAAAGCAGGATACAACTCGGAAGGTTCGAGGTTGGTTAGGACCAACGAGGAAAAGATGAGCGCAGCGAAAATGTGCACAACCTAATTCCCACGCAACAAAAAATGCCGACTGTTACAAGACGATGACAAGACCAGTTAATAACATGACAATGCGGTCTAACTACAATTCGAAGCAGCAAAGCAACCCATCACCCAACTTGGGTGGGTCAGCAACATCAGAGATACAGGAAGAGGCTTTGGGAAAACGAATTGTACAAAACTGGGCGCCAATATCTAATGGTACTCCTCATGCTTGACACTATTGGGGAGGAGTTGATTACGATAACCAAACCATTTGTAGCTACTGAGAGCCTGATTGCGGCATTCAACGCAGTGAAGCAGCCAGTCGCTTCATTTCTGCAGACACGGGCGTACTTCCGCCCATTTCCAGATGTCCGTACGGCTGTCAGATGCGATGCTTCACCTCAAGATTTGTGCGCTATTCTCAGGCAGCACTGCGGCAAGGGCCAGTGGGTGCCGGTCACTTGCGCCAGCCGATCATTGACTGATGAGGAGATATGCTATTCGCAGATGGAGCGTGACATGTTGAGTGTGGTATTCGCTTTACCTCGCTTCTGCCAGTATGTTTTGGGCCGGGATGAGGACATCTTCATGTATCACAGACCACTCCTCCATATAGTTCAGAAAACATTTGATGACGTTCAACCATGTCTCCAGCGTTGGTTATTATCTCTGATGCGGTATTCGTACGAATTCAAGCGTATCCCAGGAAAGCAACTGTTGTGCGTTGACGCTTTGTCTCGTGCTCCGCTGAAAACCACTGTCTTGTCTCCAGCTGAGTCCCGCTCATTGCATGAGTACGTCAACATTGTTCTTGAGGTAAGCATCAGTCAACCTTGAGGAAATCCGCCGTTCTACTCAACACGACGCAACACTCACAGTTTCCTGCAGCATATGCTCACCTCATCCTCGCAAGGCGCTTCATGTGCTGAGCAGCCGTCAGAGATCAACTCACAGAAGCTGACGGTGTGTTGGTATTGTCGGCATGTGTTGTGATACCAGACGGGCTATGCCATACTTTCATGGCTTTAGTGCATGAGAGACACCCGGGCCAGGAAGCCTTTCAACTTTCGCTCGGGCAGAGAGTTTGGTGGCCAGGGCTCACCAAGGACGCTTGTCTGTATGTGGAATGTTGCTTCGAGTGTTGGCGACTTCGCACAAACAGTCCACATGATCTTCTTCCCACTGAGGCGTGTGGGAGAAGCTGGTGATAAACCTGGCATCTATTGGTATCTATTGAGGGCCACTTGATTCTCTTCCGCTGGTTGAATATGGCTCCCGGTACTCTATTCTCACGGTACTGTCCTCTACAACGACTACAGCTATCGTGGACGAGCTAGATGAAGTGTTTGGCCAATTCGGTCTATTGTCTGTACTGGTTCAGATAATGGGCCGCAGTTTGTATCGGAGCAGATGGCCACTTTCTTGCAGCATCTCAGCATTTGTCACATCCGCTCAAGCCCACAGTATCTCCATTCCAATGGCATGATGGAACGACTCCATTGTCTCGTCAAGGAACGATTGGTGGCACTCAAGCCTCATTTACCTTTCCGTCGACGACTGAACCAGGTTCTGTTCGACATCTGACATTCTCAACATCGAGGAGTGAAAGCCTTGTCAGATCTGTAGGCGGTCAACTGGGTGATACTTCATGACGGATGCAATGATCCAGCCAAGCTGTGGACGGGGGTGGAGCAGCACGAGAGGATAGTGGAAGTAGCCGACGGCGTCCCGATTCTGCTTCGTAACCGCCAGCATGTCAGAGAATTGGTCTCACCTGCTGCTGCATCGTCTGAATAGCCTGGGTTTGTTGCCTCAGTACAACCAATATCCACGCCCCCCGTTAGGATTCCGAGACCGACTAGCCCATGCACACCAAAATCAACTACCGGTAGCGAGCCACTTATGCCAGCCTCAAT